>NW_027477244.1:0-86821 GCF_051020955.1 Megalopta genalis
CACTCGAAACACGTGATTTAGCTTCAAATTCATGCGTAACACGTGACTGAGATTCAAATTCATGCGAAACACGTGATTAAGCTTCGAATTCATGCGAAACACATGATTTAGCATCAAATGCATACGAAACAAACGAGTTAGCTTCAAATTCATTCGAAACACATGAATTAGCATCAAATATATGCGAAATACATGATTTAGCTTCAAATGCATACGAAACAATCGAGTTAGCTTCAAATTCATTCGAAACACATGATTAAGCTTCATATTGATGCTAGACACATGATATAGCTTCAAATTCATGCGAATCAAACGATTTATCTTGAAATTTATGCGAAACACATGATTTAGTTTCGAATTCATGCGAAACTCATGAATTAGTTCCAATTCATGCGAGACATATGATATAGGTTCATATTCACGCGAAACAAACGATTTAGCTTCAAATGCATACGAAACAAACGCTTTAGCTTAAAATTCACGCGAAACACATGATTTAGCTTCAAATCTATGCGTAATACATGATTTATCTTCAAAAGCCTTCGAAACAAACAATTTAGCTTAAAATTCATGCAAAACACATGATTTAGCTTCGAATTCATGCGATACACATTACTTAGCTTCAAATCTATGCGAAAAACATGATTTTGCTCCAAATGCATACGAAACACATGATTTAGATTCAAATTCATGCGAGACACATGATTTAGCATCGAATTCATGCTAAACACATTATTTAGCTTAAAATCTATGCGAAATACATGATGTACCTTCAACTGCATACGAAACAAATGATTTGGCTTCAAATTCATTCGAAACACGTGATTCAGCTTCAAATTCATGCGTAACACGTGACTGAGATTCAAATTCATGCGAGACACGTGATTAAGCTTCGAATTCATGCGAAACACATGATTTAGCATCAAATGCATACGAAACAAACGAGTTAGCTTCAAATTCATTCGAAACACATGAATTAGCATCAAATATATGCGAAATACATGATTTAGCTTCAAATGCATACGAAACAATCGAGTTAGCTTCAAATTCATTCGAAACACATGATTAAGCTTCATATTGATGCTAGACACATGATATAGCTTCAAATTCATGCGAATCAAACGATTTATCTTAAAATTCATGCGAAACACATGATTTAGCTTGAAATCTATGCGTAATACATGATTTATCTTCAAATGCATTCGAAACAAACAATTTAGCTTAAAATTCATGCGTAACACATGATTTAGCTTCGAATTCATGCGAAGCACATAATTCAGCTTCAAATTTATGCGTAATACATGATTTATCTTCAAATGCATACGAAACAAACGATTTAGCCTCAAATTGCTGCGAAACACATGAATTAGTATCAAGTTCATGCGAGACACATGCTATAGCTTCATATTCATGCGATACAAACGATTTAGGTTAAAGCTCATGCGAAACTCATGATTCAGCTTCGAATTCATGCGAAACACAAAATTTAGCTTCAAATCTATGCGAAATACATAATTTACCTTCAACTGCATACGGAACAAACGATTTAGCTTCAAATTCATGCGAAACACATGATTTAGCATCAAATGCATACGAAACAAACGAGTTAGCTTCAAATTCATTCGAAACACATGAATTAGCATCAAATATATGCGAAATACATGATTTAGCTTCAAATGCATACGAAACAATCGAGTTAGCTTCAAATTCATTCGAAACACATGATTAAGCTTCATATTGATGCTAGACACATGATATAGCTTCAAATTCATGCGAATCAAACGATTTATCTTAAAATTCATGCGAAACACATGATTTAGCTTGAAATCTATGCGTAATACATGATTTATCTTCAAATGCATTCGAAACAAGCAATTTAGCTTAAAATTCATGCGTAACACATGATTTAGCTTAGAATTCATGCGAAGCACATAATTCAGCTTCAAATTTATGCGTATTACATGATTTATCTTCAAATGCATACGAAACAAACGATTTAGCCTCAAATTGCTGCGAAACACATGAATTAGCATCAAGTTCATGCGAGACACATGCTATAGCTTCATATTCATGCGATACAATCGATTTAGCTTAAAGCTCATGCGAAACTCATGATTCAGCTTCGAATTCATGCGAAACACAAAATTTAGCTTCAAATCTATGCGAAATACATAATTTACCTTCAACTGCATACGGAACAAACGATTTAGCTTCAAATTAATTCGAAACACATGAATTAGCATCAAATATATGCGAAATACATGTTTTAGCTTCAAATGCATACGAAACAATCGAGTTAGCTTCAAATTCATTCGAAACACATGATTAAGCTTCATATTGATGCTAGACACATGATATAGCTTCAAATTCATGCGAATCAAACGATTTATCTTAAAATTTATGCGAAACACATGATTTAGTTTCGAATTCATGCGAAACACATGAATTAGTTCCAATTCATGCGAGACATATGATATTAGTTCATATTCACGCGAAATAAACGATTTAGCTTCAAATGCATACGAAACAAACGCTTTAGCTTAAAATTCATGCGAAACACATGATTTAGCTTCGAATTCATGCGATACGCATTATTTAGCTTCAAATCTATGCGAAAAACATGATTTTGCTTCAAATGCATACGAAACACATGATTTTGCTTCAAATTCATGCGAGACACATGATTTAGCATCGAATTCATGCTAAACACATTATTTAGCTTAAAATCTATGCGAAATACATGATGTACCTTCAACTGCATACGAAACAAACGATTTGGCTTCAAATTCATTCGAAACACGTGATTTAGCTTCAAATTCATGCGTAACACGTGACTGAGATTCAAATTCATGCGAAACACGTGATTAAGCTTCGAATTCATGCGAAACACATGATTTAGCTTCAAATCTATGCGTAATACATGATTTATCTTCAAAAGCATTCGAAACAAACAATTTAGCTTAAAATTCATGCAAAACACATGATTTAGCTTCGAATTCATGCGATACACATTACTTAGCTTCAAATCTATGCGAAAAACATGATTTTGCTTCAAATGCATACGAAACACATGATTTTGCTTCAAATTCATGCGAGACACATGATTTAGCATCGAATTCATGCTAAACACATTATTTAGCTTAAAATCTATGCGAAATACATGATGTACCTTCAACTGCATACGAAACAAATGATTTGGCTTCAAATTCATTCGAAACACGTGATTTAGCTTCAAATTCATGCGTAACACGTGACTGAGATTCAAATTCATGCGAAACACGTGATTAAGCTTCGAATTCATGCGAAACACATGATTTAGCATCAAATGGATACGAAACAAACGAGTTAGCTTCAAATTCATTCGAAACGAATGATTAAGTTTCATATTGATGCTAGACACATGATATAGCTTCAAATTCATGCGAATCAAACGATTTATCTTAAAATTCATGCGAAACACATGATTTAGTTTCGAATTCATGCGAAAACACATGAATTAGTTCCAATTCATGCAAGACATATGATATAGGTTCATATTCACGCGAAACAAACGATGTAGCTGCAAATGCATACGAAACAAACGCTTTAGCTTAAAATTCATGCAAAACACAGGATTTAGCTTCGAATTCATGCGATACACATTATTTAGCTTCGAATCTATGCGAAAAACATGATTTTGCTTCAAATGCATACGAAACACATGATTTTGCTTCAAATTCATGCGAGACACATGATTTAGCATCGAATTCATGCTAAACACATTATTTAGCTTAAAATCTATGCGAAATACATGATGTACCTTCAACTGCATACGAAACAAATGATTTGGCTTCAAATTCATTCGAAACACGTGATTCAGCTTCAAATTCATGCGTAACACGTGACTGAGATTCAAATTCATGCGAAACACGTGATTAAGCTTCGAATTCATGCGAAACACATGATTTAGCATCAAATGCATAAGAAACAAACGAGTTAGCTTCAAATTCATTCGAAACACATGAATTAGCATCAAATATATGCGAAATACATGATTTAGCTTCAAATGCATACGAAACAATCGAGTTAGCTTCAAATTCATTCGAAATACATGATTAAGCTTCATATTGATGCTAGACACATGATATAGCTTCAAATTCATGCGAATCAAACGATTTATCTTAAAATTCATGCGAAACACATGATTTAGCTTGAAATCTATGCGAAATACATGATGTACCTTCAACTGCATACGAAACAAATGATTTGGCTTCAAATTCATTCGAAACACGTGATTCAGCTTCAAATTCATGCGTAACACGTGACTGAGATTCAAATTCATGCGAAACACGTGATTAAGCTTCGAATTCATGCGAAACACATGATTTAGCATCAAATGCATAAGAAACAAACGAGTTAGCTTCAAATTCATTCGAAACACATGAATTAGCATCAAATATATGCGAAATACATGATTTAGCTTCAAATGCATACGAAACAATCGAGTTAGCTTCAAATTCATTCGAAATACATGATTAAGCTTCATATTGATGCGAGACACATGATATAGCTTCAAATTCATGCGAATCAAACGATTTATCTTAAAATTCATGCGAAAACACATGATTTAGCTTGAAATCTATGCGTAATACATGATGTACCTTCAACTGCATACGAAACAAATGATTTAGCTTCGAATTCGTGCGAATCACATAATTCAGCTTCAAATTTATGCGTAATACATGATTTATCGTCAAATGCATACGAAACAAACGATTTAGCCTCAAATTGATGCGAAACACATGAATTAGCATCAAGTTCATGCGAGACACATGCTATAGCTTCATATTCATGCGATACAAACGATTTAGCTTAAAGTTCATGCGAAACACATGATTCAGCTTCGAATTCATGCGAAACACAATATTTAACTTCAAATCTATGCGAAATACATGATTTACCTTCAACTGCATACGGAACAAACGATTTAGCTTCAAATTCATTCGAAACACATGATTAAGCTTCATATTGATGCTAGACACATGATATAGCTTCAAATTCATGCGAATCAAACGATTTATCTTAAAATTTATGCGAAACACATGATTTAGTTTCGAATTCATGCGAAACACATGAATTAGTTCCAATTCATGCGAGACATATGATATTAGTTCATATTCACGCGAAATAAACGATTTAGCTTCAAATGCGTACGAAACAAACGCTTTAGCTTAAAATTCATGCGAAACACATGATTTAGCTTCGAATTCATGCGATACGCATTATTTAGCTTCAAATCTATGCGAAAAACATGATTTTGCTTCTAATGCATACGAAACACATGATTTTGCTTCAAATTCATGCGAGACACATGATTTAGCATCGAATCATGCTAAACACATTATTTAGCTTAAAATCTATGCGAAATACATGATGTTCCTTCAACTGCATACGAAACAAACGATTTGGCTTTAAATTCATTCGAAACACGTGATTTAGCTTCAAATTCATGCGTACCACGTGACTGAGATTCAAATTCATGCGAAACACGTGATTAAGCTTCGAATTCATGCGAAACACATGATTTAGCATCAAATGCATACGAAACAAACGAGTTAGCTTCAAATTCATTCGAAACACATGAATTAGCATCAAATATATGCGAAATACATGATTTAGCTTCAAATGCATACGAAACAATCGAGTTAGCTTCAAATTCATTCGAAACACATGATTAAGCTTCATATTGATGCTAGACACATGATATAGCTTCAAATTCATGCGAATCAAACGATTTATCTTAAAATTTATGCGAAACACATGATTTAGTTTCGAATTCATGCGAAACTCATGAATTAGTTCCAATTCATGCGAGACATATGATATAGGTTCATATTCACGCGAAACAAACGATTTAGCTTCAAATGCATACGAAACAAACGCTTTAGCTTAAAATTCATGCGAAACACATGATTTAGCTTCAAATCTATGCGTAATACATGATTTATCTTCAAAAGCCTTCGAAACAAACAATTTAGCTTAAAATTCATGCAAAACACATGATTTAGCTTCGAATTCATGCGATACACATTACTTAGCTTCAAATCTATGCGAAAAACATGATTTTGCTCCAAATGCATACGAAACACATGATTTGCCTTCAAATTCATGCGAGACACATGATTTAGCATCGAATTCATGCTAAACACATTATTTAGCTTAAAATCTATGCGAAATACATGATGTACCTTCAACTGCATACGAAACAAATGATTTGGCTTCAAATTCATTCGAAACACGTGATTTAGCTTCAAATTCATGCGTAACACGTGACTGAGATTCAAATTCATGCGAAACACGTGATTAAGCTTCGAATTCATGCGAAACACATGATTTAGCATCAAATGGATACGAAACAAACGAGTTAGCTTCAAATTCATTCGAAACGAATGATTAAGTTTTCATATTGATGCTAGACACATGATATAGCTTCAAATTCATGCGAATCAAACGATTTATCTTAAAATTCATGCGAAACACATGATTTAGTTTCGAATTCATGCGAAACACATGAATTAGTTCCAATTCATGCAAGACATATGATATAGGTTCATATTCACGCGAAACAAACGATGTAGCTGCAAATGCATACGAAACAAACGCTTTAGCTTAAAATTCATGCAAAACACAGGATTTAGCTTCGAATTCATGCGATACACATTATTTAGCTTCGAATCTATGCGAAAAACATGATTTTGCTTCAAATGCATACGAAACACATGATTTTGCTTCAAATTCATGCGAGACACATGATTTAGCATCGAATTCATGCTAAACACATTATTTAGCTTAAAATCTATGCGAAATACATGATGTACCTTCAACTGCATACGAAACAAACGATTTGGCTTCAAATTCACTCGAAACACGTGATTTAGCTTCAAATTCGTGCGTAACACGTGACTGAGATTCAAATTCATGCGAAACACGTGATTAAGCTTCGAATTCATGCGAAACACATGATTTAGCATCAAATGCATACGAAACAAACGAGTTAGCTTCAAATTCATTCGAAACACATGAATTAGCATCAAATATATGCGAAATACATGATTTAGCTTCAAATGCATACGAAACAATCGAGTTAGCTTCAAATTCATTCGAAACACATGATTAAGCTTCATATTGATGCTAGACACATGATATAGCTTCAAATTCATGCGAATCAAACGATTTATCTTAAAATTTTTGCGAAACACATGATTTAGTTTCGAATTCATGCGAAACTCATGAATTAGTTCCAATTCATGCGAGACATATGATATAGGTTCATATTCACGCGAAACAAACGATTTAGCTTCAAATGCATACGAAACAAACGCTTTAGCTTAAAATTCATGCGAAACACATGATTTAGCTTCAAATCTATGCGTAATACATGATTTATCTTCAAAAGCCTTCGAAACAAACAATTTAGCTTAAAATTCATGCAAAACACATGATTTAGCTTCGAATTCATGCGATACACATTACTTAGCTTCAAATCTATGCGAAAAACATGATTTTGCTCCAAATGCATACGAAACACATGATTTTGCTTCAAATTCATGCGAGACACATGATTTAGCATCGAATTCATGCTAAACACATTATTTAGCTTAAAATCTATGCGAAATACATGATGTACCTTCAACTGCATACGAAACAAATGATTTGGCTTCAAATTCATTCGAAACACGTGATTCAGCTTCAAATTCATGCGTAACACATGATTTAGCATCAAATGCATAAGAAACAAACGAGTTAGCTTCAAATTCATTCGAAACACATGAATTAGCATCAAATATATGCGGAAATACATGATTTAGCTTCAAATGCATACGAAACAATCGAGTTAGCTTCAAATTCATTCGAAATACATGATTAAGCTTCATATTGATGCTAGACACATGATATAGCTTCAAATTCATGCGAATCAAACGATTTATCTTAAAATTCATGCGAAACACATGATTTAGCTTGAAATCTATGCGTAATACATGATGTACCTTCAACTGCATACGAAACAAATGATTTAGCTTCGAATTCGTGCGAATCACATAATTCAGCTTCAAATTTATGCGTAATACATGATTTATCGTCAAATGCATACGAAACAAACGATTTAGCCTCAAATTGATGCGAAACACATGAATTAGCATCAAGTTCATGCGAGACACATGCTATAGCTTCATATTCATGCGATACAAACGATTTAGCTTAAAGTTCATGCGAAACACATGATTCAGCTTCGAATTCATGCGAAACACAATATTTAACTTCAAATCTATGCGAAATACATGATTTACCTTCAACTGCATACGGAACAAACGATTTAGCTTCAAATTCATTCGAAACACATGATTAAGCTTCATATTGATGCTAGACACATGATATAGCTTCAAATTCATGCGAATCAAACGATTTATCTTAAAATTTATGCGAAACACATGATTTAGTTTCGAATTCATGCGAAACACATGGATTAGTTCCAATTCATGCGAGACATATGATATTATTTCATATTCACGCGAAATAAACGATTTAGCTTCAAATGCGTACGAAACAAACGCTTTAGCTTAAAAATTCATGCAAAACACAGGATTTAGCTTCGAATTCATGCGATACACATTATTTAGCTTCGAATCTATGCGAAAAACATGATTTTGCTTTCAAATGCATACGAAACACATGATTTTGCTTCAAATTCATGCGAGACACATGATTTAGCATCGAATTCATGCTAAACACATTATTTAGCTTAAAATCTATGCGAAATACATGATGTACCTTCAACTGCATACGAAACAAACGATTTGGCTTCAAATTCACTCGAAACACGTGATTTAGCTTCAAATTCATGCGTAACACGTGACTGAGATTCAAATTCATGCGAAACACGTGATTAAGCTTCGAATTCATGCGAAACACATGATTTAGCATCAAATGCATACGAAACAAACGAGTTAGCTTCAAATTCATTCGAAACACATGAATTAGCATCAAATATATGCGAAATACATGATTTAGCTTCAAATGCATACGAAACAATCGAGTTAGCTTCAAATTCATTCGAAACACATGATTAAGCTTCATATTGATGCTAGACACATGATATAGCTTCAAATTCATGCGAATCAAACGATTTATCTTAAAATTTATGCGAAACACATGATTTAGTTTCGAATTCATGCGAAACTCATGAATTAGTTCCAATTCATGCGAGACATATGATATAGGTTCATATTCACGCGAAACAAACGATTTAGCTTCAAATGCATACGAAACAAACGCTTTAGCTTAAAATTCATGCGAAACACATGATTTAGCTTCAAATCTATGCGTAATACATGATTTATCTTCAAAAGCCTTCGAAACAAACAATTTAGCTTAAAATTCATGCAAAACACATGATTTAGCTTCGAATTCATGCGATACACATTACTTAGCTTCAAATCTATGCGAAAAACATGATTTTGCTCCAAATGCATACGAAACACATGATTTAGATTCAAATTCATGCGAGACACATGATTTAGCATCGAATTCATGCTAAACACATTATTTAGCTTAAAATCTATGCGAAATACATGATGTACCTTCAACTGCATACGAAACAAATGATTTGGCTTCAAATTCATTCGAAACACGTGATTCAGCTTCAAATTCATGCGTAACACGTGACTGAGATTCAAATTCATGCGAGACACGTGATTAAGCTTCGAATTCATGCGAAACACATGATTTAGCATCAAATGCATACGAAACAAACGAGTTAGCTTCAAATTCATTCGAAACACATGAATTAGCATCAAATATATGCGAAATACATGATTTAGCTTCAAATGCATACGAAACAATCGAGTTAGCTTCAAATTCATTCGAAACACATGATTAAGCTTCATATTGATGCTAGACACATGATATAGCTTCAAATTCATGCGAATCAAACGATTTATCTTAAAATTCATGCGAAACACATGATTTAGCTTGAAATCTATGCGTAATACATGATTTATCTTCAAATGCATTCGAAACAAACAATTTAGCTTAAAATTCATGCGTAACACATGATTTAGCTTCGAATTCATGCGAAGCACATAATTCAGCTTCAAATTTATGCGTAATACATGATTTATCTTCAAATGCATACGAAACAAACGATTTAGCCTCAAATTGCTGCGAAACACATGAATTAGTATCAAGTTCATGCGAGACACATGCTATAGCTTCATATTCATGCGATACAAACGATTTAGGTTAAAGCTCATGCGAAACTCATGATTCAGCTTCGAATTCATGCGAAACACAAAATTTAGCTTCAAATCTATGCGAAATACATAATTTACCTTCAACTGCATACGGAACAAACGATTTAGCTTCAAATTCATGCGAAACACATGATTTAGCATCAAAATGCATACGAAACAAACGAGTTAGCTTCAAATTCATTCGAAACACATGAATTAGCATCAAATATATGCGAAATACATGATTTAGCTTCAAATGCATACGAAACAATCGAGTTAGCTTCAAATTCATTCGAAACACATGATTAAGCTTCATATTGATTCTAGACACATGATATAGCTTCAAATTCATGCGAATCAAACGATTTATCTTAAAATTCATGCGAAACACATGATTTAGCTTGAAATCTATGCGTAATACATGATTTATCTTCAAATGCATTCGAAACAAACAATTTAGCTTAAAATTCATGCGTAACACATGATTTAGCTTCGAATTCATGCGAAGCACATAATTCAGCTTCAAATTTATGCGTAATACATGATTTATCTTCAAATGCATACGAAACAAACGATTTAGCTTCAAATTAATTCGAAACACATGAATTAGCATCAAATATATGCGAAATACATGTTTTAGCTTCAAATGCATACGAAACAATCGAATTAGCTTCAAATTCATTCGAAACACATGATTAAGCTTCATATTGATGCTAGACACATGATATAGCTTCAAATTCATGCGAATCAAACGATTTATCTTAAAATTTATGCGAAACACATGATTTAGTTTCGAATTCATGCGAAACACATGAATTAGTTCCAATTCATGCGAGACATATGATATTAGTTCATATTCACGCGAAATAAACGATTTAGCTTCAAATGCATACGAAACAAACGCTTTAGCTTAAAATTCATGCGAAACACATGATTTAGCTTCGAATTCATGCGATACGCATTATTTAGCTTCAAATCTATGCGAAAAACATGATTTTGCTTCAAATGCATACGAAACACATGATTTTGCTTCAAATTCATGCGAGACACATGATTTAGCATCGGAATTCATGCTAAACACATTATTTAGCTTAAAATCTATGCGAAATACATGATGTACCTTCAACTGCATACGAAACAAACGATTTGGCTTCAAATTCATTCGAAACACGTGATTTAGCTTCAAATTCATGCGTAACACGTGACTGAGATTCAATTCATGCGAAACACGTGATTAAGCTTCGAATTCATGCGAAACACATGATTTAGCTTCAAATCTATGCGTAATACATGATTTATCTTCAAAAGCATTCGAAACAAACAATTTAGCTTAAAATTCATGCAAAACACATGATTTAGCTTCGAATTCATGCGATACACATTACTTAGCTTCAAATCTATGCGAAAAACATGATTTTGCTTCAAATGCATACGAAACACATGATTTTGCTTCAAATTCATGCGAGACACATGATTTAGCATCGAATTCATGCTAAACACATTATTTAGCTTAAAATCTATGCGAAATACATGATGTACCTTCAACTGCATACGAAACAAATGATTTGGCTTCAAATTCATTCGAAACACGTGATTTAGCTTCAAATTCATGCGTAACACGTGACTGAGATTCAAATTCATGCGAAACACGTGATTAAGCTTCGAATTCATGCGAAACACATGATTTAGCATCAAATGGATACGAAACAAACGAGTTAGCTTCAAATTCATTCGAAACGAATGATTAAGTTTCATATTGATGCTAGACACATGATATAGCTTCAAATTCATGCGAATCAAACGATTTATCTTAAAATTCATGCGAAACACATGATTTAGTTTCGAATTCATGCGAAACACATGAATTAGTTCCAATTCATGCAAGACATATGATATAGGTTCATATTCACGCGAAACAAACGATGTAGCTGCTAATGCATACGAAACAAACGCATTAGCTTAAAATTCATGCAAAACACAGGATTTAGCTTCGAATTCATGCGATACACATTATTTAGCTTCGAATCTATGCGAAAAACATGATTTTGCTTCAAATGCATACGAAACACATGATTTTGCTTCAAATTCATGCGAGACACATGATTTAGCATCGAATTCATGCTAAACACATTATTTAGCTTAAAATCTATGCGAAATACATGATGTACCTTCAACTGCATACGAAACAAACGATTTGGCTTCAAATTCACTCGAAACACGTGATTTAGCTTCAAATTCGTGCGTAACACGTGACTGAGATTCAAATTCATGCGAAACACGTGATTAAGCTTCGAATTCATGCGAAACACATGATTTAGCATCAAATGCATACGAAACAAACGAGTTAGCTTCAAATTCATTCGAAACACATGAATTAGCATCAAATATATGCGAAATACATGATTTAGCTTCAAATGCATACGAAACAATCGAGTTAGCTTCAAATTCATTCGAAACACATGATTAAGCTTCATATTGATGCTAGACACATGATATAGCTTCAAATTCATGCGAATCAAACGATTTATCTTAAAATTTATGCGAAACACATGATTTAGTTTCGAATTCATGCGATACACATGAATTAGTTCCAATTCATGCGAGACATATGATATTAGTTCATATTCACGCGAAATAAACGATTTAGCTTCAAATGCGTACGAAACAAACGCTTTAGCTTAAAATTCATGCGAAACACATGATTTAGCTTCGAATTCATGCGATACGCATTATTTAGCTTCAAATCTATGCGAAAAACATGATTTTGCTTCTAATGCATACGAAACACATGATTTTGCTTCAAATTCATGCGAGACACATGATTTAGCATCGAATTCATGCTAAACACATTATTTAGCTTAAAATCTATGCGAAATACATGATGTACCTTCAACTGCATACGAAACAAACGATTTGGCTTTAAATTCATTCGAAACAAGTGATTTAGCTTCAAATTCATGCGTAACACGTGACTGAGATTCAAATTCATGCGAAACACGTGATTAAGCTTCGAATTCATGCGAAACACATGATTTAGCTTCAAATTCAAGCGAAACAAACGGTTTAACTTAAAATTCATGCGAAAAACATGATTTAGCTTCGAATTCATGCGAGAGACGTGATCTAAATTCAAATGCATACGAAACAAACGATTTAGCCGCAAATTGTTGCGAAACACATGAATTAGCATCAAGTTCATGCGAGACACATGCTATAGCTTCATATTCATGCGATACAAACGATTTAGCTTAAAGTTCATGCGAAACACATGATTCAGCTTCGAATTCATGCGAAACACAATATTTAGCTTCAAATCTATGCGAAATACATAATTTACCTTCAACTGCATACGGAACAAACGATTTAGCTTCAAATTCATTCGAAACACATGAATTAGCATCAAATATATGCGAGACATATGATATAGCTTCATATTCATGCGAAATAAACGATTTAGCTTAAAATTCAGGCGACACACATGATTCTGCTTCGAATTCATGCGCAACACAATATTTAGCTTCGAATCTATGCGATATACATGATTTAGCTTCAAATGCATTCGAAACAAACGATTTAGCTTAAAATTCATGCGAAACACATGATTTAGTTTCAAATTCATGAGAAACAAACGACTTAACTTAAAATTCATGCGAAACAAACGATTTAGCTTAAAATTCAGGCGAAACACATGATTCAGCTTCGAATTCATGCGAAACTCATGATTTCGCTTCGAGATCCTGCGAAACACACTATTTAGCCTCAAAGATGTGCGAAATAAATGTTTTACCTTCAAATGCATACGAAGCACATGATTTAGCTTCGAATTCATGCAAAACACATTATTTAAATGCAAATCTATGCGAAATACATGATTTAGCTTCAAATGCATACGAAACAAACGCTTTAGCTTAAAATTCATGCGAAACACATGATTTAGCTTCGAATTCGTGCGAATCACATAATTCAGCTTCAAATTTATGCGTAATACATGATTTATCGTCAAATGCATACGAAACAAACGATTTAGCCTCAAATTGATGCGAAACACATGAATTAGCATCAAGTTCATGCGAGACACATGCTATAGCTTCATATTCATGCGATACAAACGATTTAGCTTAAAGTTCATGCGAAACACATGATTCAGCTTCGAATTCATGCGAAACACAATATTTAGCTTCAAATCTATGCGAAATACATGATTTACCTTCAACTGCATACGGAACAAACGATTTAGCTTCAAATTCATTTGAAACACATGAATTAGCTTCATATCAATGCTAGACACATGATATAGCTACAAATTCATGCGAAACAAACGATTTAAATTAAAATTTATGGAAACACATGATTTAGCTTCGAATTCAAGCGAATCACATTATTTAGCTTCAAATCCATGCGAAATAAATGTTTTACCTTCAAATGCATACGAAACAAATTCATTCGAAACACATGAATTAGCTTCAAATTCATGCGAGACATATTCATGCGAAATAAACGATATAGCTTAAAATTCAGGCGACACACATGATTCTGCTTCGAATTCATGCGCAACACAATATTTAGCTTCGAATCTATGAAATATACATGATTTAGCTTCAAATGCATTCGAAACAAACGATTTAGCTTAAAATTCATGCAAAACACATGATTCAGCTTCGAATTCATGCGGAACACATAATTCAGCTTCAAATCTATACGAAACAAACGATGTAGCTTCAAATTCATTCGAAACACATGAATTAGATTCAAATTCACGCGAGACACATTATTTCGCTTCAAATCTCTGTGATATGCATGACTTAACTTCAACTGCATACGAAACAAACGATTTAGCTTCAAAGTCATTCGAAACACATGAATTAGCATCATATTCATGCTAGACACATGATATAGATTGAAATTCATGCGAAACAAACGATTTAGCTTAAAATTCATGCGAAACACATGATTTAGCTTCGACTTCTTTCGAAACACATTATTTAGCTTCAAATCTATGCGAAATACATGATTTAACATGAAATGCATACGAAACACACTAGATAGCTTCAAATTCATGCGAAACATATGAATTAGGTTCAAATTCAAGCGAGACAAATGAGTTAGTTTCAAATTCATGAAAAACAAATGAATTATCTTAAAATATATGCGAAACAGATGATTTAGCTTCGAATTCGTGCGGAACACATGATTTAGCATCGAATTCATGCTTAACACATTATTTAGCTTCAAATCCATGCGAAATACATTATTTGCCTTCAACTGCATACGAAACAAACGATTCAGCTTTAAATTCATTCGAAACACATGAATTAGCTTCAAATTCATGTGGGATCCAATATTTAGCTTAAAATCTATGCGAAATATATGAGCTAGCTTAAAATCCATGCGAAACACGTGACTCAGCTTCAAATTCATTCGAAACACATGAATTAGCTTCATATTTATGCTACACGCGTGATATAGCTTCAAATTCATGCGAAATAAATGTTTTACCTTCAAATGCATACGAAGCACATGATTTAGCTTCGAATTCATTGCAAAACACATTATTTAAATCCAAATCTATGCGAAATACATGATTTTGCTTCAAATGCATACGAAACAAACGCTTTAGCTTCAAAAGCATTCCAACACATGAATCAGCTTCAAATTCATGCAAAACACATGATTTAGCTTCAAATTCAAGCGAAACAAACGGTTTAGCTCAAATTCATGCGTAAAACATGATTTAGCTTCAAATTCATTCGATCACATGAATTAGCATCAAATATATGCGAAATACATGATTTAGCTTCAAATGCATACGAAACAATCGAGTTAGCTTCAAATTCATTCGAAACACATGATTAAGCTTCATATTGATGCTAGACACATGATATAGCTTCGAATTCATGCGAATCAAAGGATTTATCTTAAAATTTATGCGAAACACATGATTTAGTTTCGATTCATGCGAAACACATGAATTAGTTCCAATTCATGCGAGACATATGATATAGGTTCATAATCACGCGAACAAACGATTTAGCTTCAAATGCATACGAAACAAACCCTTTAGCTTAAAATCCATGCGAAACACGTGACTGAGCTTCAAATTCATTCGAAACACATGAATTAGCTTCATATTCATGCTACACGCATGAATCAGCTTCAAATTCATGCGAAACACATGATTTAGCTTCAAATCTATGCGTAATACATGATTTATCTTCAAATGCATTCGAAACAAACGATTTTGCTTAAAATTCATGCGTAACACATGATTTAGCTTCGAATTCGTGCGGAACACATAATTCAGCTTCAAATCTATGCGTAATACAAGATTTATCTTCAAATGCATACGAAACAAGCGATTTAGCTTCAAATTGATTCGAAACACATGAATTAGCATCAAGCTCATGTGAGACACAAGCTATAGCTTCATATTCATGCCAAACAAACGATTTAGCTTAAAGTTCATGCGAAATACATGATTTAGCTTCGAATTCATGCAAAACACATTATTTAGCTTCAAATCCATGCGAAATACATTATTTGCCTTCAACTGCATACGAAACAAACGATTCAGCTTTAAATTCATTCGAAACACATGAATTAGCTTCAAATTCATGTGAGACCCAATATTTAGCTTAATATCTATGCGAAATACATGAGCTAGCTTAAAATCCATGCGAAACACGTGACTGAGCTTCAAATTCATTCGAAACACATGAATTAGCATCATATTCATGCTACACGCATGAATCAGCTTCAAATTCATGCGAAACACATGATTTAGCATCAAATTCAAGCGAAACAAACGGTTTAGCTTAAAATTCATGCGAAAAACATGATTTAGCTTCGAATACATGCGAGACACGTGATTTAGATTCAAATGCATACGAAACACATGATTTTGTTTAAATTCATGCGAGACACAAGATTTAGCTTCGAATTCATGCGAAACACATGATTAAGCTTCATATTTATGCTAGACACATGATATAGCTTCAAATTCATGCGAATCAAACGATTTATCTTAAAATTCATGCGAAACACATGAATTAGTTCCAATTCATGCGAGACATATGATATAGGTTCATATTCACGCGAAACAAACGATTTTATCTTCAAATGCATACGAACAAACGCTTTAGCTTAAAATTCATGCGAAACACTTGACTGAGCTTCACATTCATGCGGAACACATGATTAAGCTTCGAATTCATGCGAAACACATGATTTAACTTCGAATTCATGCGAAACACATGATATAACTTCGAATTCATGCCAAACACATTATTGAGCTTCAAATCAATGCGAAATACATGATTTAACTTCAAATGCATCCGAAACAAACGATTTAGCTTCAAATTCATTCGAAACACATGAATTAGCCCCAAATTCATGCTAAACACATTATTTAGCTTCAAATGCATGCGAGATACATGATCTAGCTTCAAATGCATACGAAACAAACGATTTAGCTTCGAATACGTGCGAAACACGTGACTGAGCTTCGAGTTCATGCGGGACACATGATTTAGCTTCAAATGCATACGAAACAATCGAGTTAGCTTCAAATTCATTCCAAACACATGAATGAGCTTCAAATTCATGCTTGATCACATTCGAACATCGAAATTTATCTTCATAAATTCTAGAGGAGCATGCCCACAAGATGTTTTCAAGAAAAAGATTTCGTGATGAGAGCAGTGAGAATTGTGCTAATAATTTTGCTAACGAAAGTGACAGTAGTGACAATATATGTTCTGTTCGAAGAAAATGCATGCGATTAGATATTGATGATACTTCTGACGACGATCAACTACCAGAGCCCTGGCTTTGGAGAGGAATAAGAAATAGTCCAAAAATCTGAGACTATACGATGACTGCTAGCCTAAGAGAGGCAGCCTTACTCTGAGGAAGTAGAAGAGAATTAGATATATTTAATCTAATATTTATTTGATGACATATTCTGGCAAAATATTGTAACCGAAACTAACCGGTATGCAGATCAAATACGAGAGAATCCATGCAGAACAGGAGAAATCGACGACACTTGGTTTCCTGTAGATTCTAACGAAATCAAAAGATATTTTGCCTTGTCCATAATAACGGCACAGGTAAAAAAACCAAGAAAACAAATGAATTGGTCGAAGGGGGCTGTTATTGAAACGCCGATGAAATGACTTTGAAAAGATATCTGCAAATTACAAGGTGTTTGCATTTCGCAAACAATAATCTGTTTGTCAATACAGATACATTGAGCAAGATTAAACCTGTGATCAATTATTTGAACAAAAACTTTAAAGAAGTATATATAATGAAAGAAGACAATGCTATTGATGAATCGCTCATGAAATTGAAGGGGCGCTTATCTTATAGGCAATTTAACCCGTCATAAAAGGCTGACTCATCGAAATGACTACACAAGGATCCAATCGTACTCCAAAACCACATTGTATTACAGAGTACAACAAGGGAATGAATGGAATTGATCTCCAAGACCAAATATTAGCAAGCTTTCCAGTAGTGAGGAAATACATGAAAGGAAGTAAAAAAAATTATTTTATCTGCTGGTCTTTTGAATTCCTACATTTTATGCAACGAAATAAATAACGGGTGGAAGCAATGTTACGTTGACTATAGGATCAACATAGCCGAATCACTATTGAAGAATATGCCAAAACCGAATTATAGAGAACGAGGACAATTATCTTCCGGAGATATGCCAGAAAGACTGCACTCGAAGCATTGGGCTCATTTTTCAAAACATATTGACGCAGCAGGATCAAAATTAAGGCCGCCAAAGTCTTGTAGGGTTTGCCAAAAAAATAAAAAACGTATAGAAACAACGTGGGAGTGTAAGAAGTGCAAAGTTCCCTTACATCTACCAGAATGTTTCGAATTGTATCACACTATTGCAGATTATTAATTTTGTATTACTGATTTTCGTATAAATAAACTTTTTGTAGTACTTGCATCTACCACAATTATTGCATCAGGTTGTAATTACTTATCAAATATTTATAATTTTAAAAGGGCGCCGCCGCTAGTATTTATATTTGGCCCGATTATGGTACTACGGGCTATGCCCGTAACATTCACTTTTGGCCCGATCAGCGTACTACGGGCTATGCCCGTAGTTGTCGGTTAACAATTTGAGCGCCACGCTGATTTTTAAGGAAGTCCCCGCCAGGCCACGCGCGCCGCTTAAAAGCGCTGAGATTGTAGAGCCAATGTTTCTTATCGCAGCAGAAGATAGTTTACGTTAAGAACGTGATCCTTATAAACATTCATTCAACACGTTAGACGCCAAGTCTGTTTTGTTCTCTTTACCGTTTGACCCGCTAGATAAGATTTTATTGAAATGGATTCGTGGCCGGTATTACTTTTACGACAAACCAGTTCATTGCAGTACTTGGTCCTGTGCAGACAAAAATTTTCTTTAACCCTAAGCGTCAAAATGCCAGTCCGAGAGTGTGTGTGAAAGACGGTCTAAAAAACAACAACACAAACTCCAAAGAAAACCGGGAAAAGGCTCTGAAGTACGAAAATATTGTTAATTAAGTTATGATAAAAATGTAACAAAACATGGTAGAGTAATGGCCAGGAGAAAGACTAAGCGAGGTGTCACATTTTGTAATACCCGTAAAGGAGATCGGTTATTATGTTTACCGTGTTTGAATGAAATCCATTAATCCTGTAATGAGTCAAAATTATGTAAATTTGAAATAATTTTTCTGTAAATCCATAAAACAGTGTAAATTTTATAGTTCTATATCATGTTACACGATGTCAGCCAGTGGTGGTTGACGCGGCCTAAACGGAAAGTCTAGTGTCAGCCACCGATGGCTGACGTGGCGCTCAACGTATTAAGGGGGGATAAAAGGGACGGTTGGGTCCACCCCATGGCCTGCCATTGGCTAACTGAAACGAGATTCTAACGCAGTAGCTTCAGATTTTTATAAAAGCAACTTGCTTCGTCTTCTACCTCTCATTTTGATCCTGTTTGCCACAGAAAATCTGCGTTGCGTCGACGAGTCTGAACAGCTAGTATAGCTAGAAGGAATTGCTATAGTGTCTTCGAAGTGACAGTTTCCGTGCAACTAGAAGGAATTCTTACAGTGATTTTTACGAGGATTCGCTCTATTACCGATCTTGCCAAGGATTGCGCTCCTTCGAATGAGGTAATTAATTTTTGACCTTTTAATTTCGCAAGTTCGCCGTAGTTTCAGGATCATACAATTATGTTGTCCAAATTTGTATATTGTAACTAGTTTATAAAATTTATTGCCATTTTTTATAGAATCTTAAATGACTAACGTCAGAGAATGCATTCGGATCAACAGAATTAATAACAAATTCATGAGGTCATTCAAAGAGTGATATGGTTAATAGACTCATCTAATAATTTGGAGATAAACAAAATTAAAATACAGGCTCGATAAATTATTTAACGACTAACTGAATTAATATATGCATTCTCATTAATATAATGCATTCTCTGTTACCGTATTTAACCAATAGATGAAATAATTTTCAAATCCATTAAATTATTCTCACAAATACAATTAAGTAATTTGGCGATCAACCGAACCAATATACAAATTTACAAAATAATATATATATGTAATAAGAACGAAATATTCGCTTTTCGTTACAGAGATCGAGAAATGGAGCGAATAACGAGGCGTCCGCTGCGATGGACGAAATACATGAACAGCTCGCAGTACGGTTTCTTGTAAAGAGATCGAAAAGCTACACGATCGGCAAACACCCGTCGTCAAGAAGACAGAGACAATCGAGTAGGGTTGCGAGGACTGTTGCGAGGACGATTGCGAGTTCCAATCCGAGTTTGTCTGCCAGTTCGATTGCCAGATTGATTTCGAGTCCAATTGCGAATTCGATTGCGAGTTCGAGTTCGACTGTAAGTTCGACTGCGAGTCCATCTTCGAATTCGACCGCACAAGAATCTCTACAATATTTACGCTTGGCGCCAAGAACAGGGCACAGAACCCTAGCGGAACCGCAGTTCAAGGAACCGCTAACTTACCAATGTTATTATTGCCCGAAATACTTTCTGCACAAAATGGTCTATAGACAGCACGCAATTTGCCATATTCGGAAGCTCCACTGATATACGAAATACAAGAAGGGATTCAAATCGATAATAGAAAAGAGAAGACACGAATTTTTTTCGATCGCGTCGCATAAAACAATCGGCTCTTTTCAGGGCCATACATATTAACCCCGGAAAGTACGTCCATAAATATTATTGATAAGTGATCAGTGTTTAGTGACCATGTAGTGAAAGTAAACGTTGAAATTGCCTGCCCGGAGACATTCTTCTCTTCGTCACCGTCGGCTACAGATCAGCTGCGCAGTTCATCAAAAATTGTACGAGGTCAATGCACTATCCTCCTGCACCCATTTCCGTGCATGAAGTGGATTTACAACTAAATGGGTGAGTTTTTTATTAATTATATTCTTCATATACAAATTACATACGCCTTTTAACGCGAATATTTATTATTAAATTAGCTTTGCGAATCATTCGTTGAACTGTGTTCGGAAACGGTATTATTTAAATTAAAATATCATTTACGTACCTTGTTAAACTTCACTGTACACCTTGCTTAAAAATTTCGTATCTTACACACGAGGTGTCATGCACACTAGAAAATTAAAACGGCCGTCACGGTTAAATTACTTATTATTTTGAATTCGAAAAATTAGTAAATATTCTTCAGACATTCTGAAGTAAGGATAAATAGCTCTAATATTTACAATATGTAACAATCCAAGGAAATCGCGACGTGCGAAAAGACCCTACCTACCTAGGAGACTGATTACCACTCAAAGGATTGCAGGGCAATCCTTTGGTCATTGTACTCGTCAAAATGGTCTACGTTATCTACGTAATAAAAAAAGGAAAATTCTGAACATTAACTCACTACTTGTTGGGAGGAGAGCGCTACGTTAGAGTCCTGGAACAAAAAGAAAAGCAGAGACATATTAAAATACCGTCCGTCAGCGTTCACGAAATAATTATTCAATTTTAATTGAATAATTGAAATAATTGAAAATTATGCTAACAAACCTGCCTCCTCGACGAAGCCCGACACGCTGCCTCTCGATCTCAGCAGTTATTTGCAGTAGCTATTTGCAGCAGTCATTTGCAGCAGCCATCTTCTTCAGATCTGCAACAGCAATACAAAATTCGGTTAAATTCGATCGCAATGCGAAAACCGATTAAAATGAATAAGCAAAGAGCTGCGACGTACCACGTAGCAATCTTTGTTGTCGCGATTGATTTTGTCGTCCTTGGATTTCGAGGAAAATGATGCAATGGTCAGCCGAAAACCCACCCGAATACGGTGTAACCGAGGTCCACGGTCGAATACATAAATAGAACGATGAATCTGCGACGTGAAAATCGCGGCAGCGAGCGCGATCAAGCGCGATCAAGTACGATCAAGCACGATCTCAAGCGCGATCTCAACGGAGAGATCAGGCGCGATCTCAAGCCGGATGATCGAACGCAATTTCAAGGGAAATTAAGCGTGACCTCGGGCGAGATGAAGCGCGTTCAAGCGCCGATTATCCCGGCGAGCCGATGTGCCAATTAAATATTTCAGCGGATGATATTCCAAAATAATATATAATAAATATCACGAAATAACCGGAGAATAGAATTTAGCGAACGCCGAGAATGCCGGAGGATAAGGTGACCGAGAATATCGCGGACCAACCCCTTTCGATTCGAAATCGCCGAGCAAATGATTCGAGGAATGACGGAGCACGCGATCGCGGTCCGCGGACCCACCCTTCGCGAACCGAGGCTGCTGAGCAAATGACTTCGCGAATGTCGGACTAGCGGTCGCGTCGCCCCACCCGTTCGACAGTATTTACAGCCGCGCCCCGATTTATTAGGGTATACAGGCGACCGCTAGTCGGCACAAAAAATACAACTGTTACTATTCTCCCTTGAAGCAGGTCGAAACCAGAAACACTGCGCAATTTGCTTGCGTACCCGTCGAATGAGAAAACAGACCCCGTTGTATCCTCACTACCCTGTTGCTGCGTCGTTCCACGCGAAGTCGAACATTGCGTTGTGCAATCATTTTTCAAGTAATATGTCAACCGGTTTCATATCGGAAGACATTTTAACTGTGAATATAATATAGAATGAATGTTTCAATAATTTCTCCGATTTGTAGGATTTTCATTTTGTATAATTTAAGTGCGGTTTATAGATGCGTAATTAACTTAGAGTTTGACGTATTGTTTTCGACATCCTCGTGACGTATTACAGCCGCGCCCCGATTTATTAGAGTATAGAGACGACCGTGAGTCGGCACAAAAAATACAACTGTTACTATTCTCCTTTGAAACAAGTCGAAACCGAAACGCCGCGCAATTCGCGCAATAAAAAATTAACCCCCGTTACGTCACCCTGTTGTTGTGTCGTTCCGCGCGAAATCAAATATTTCGTTGTGCAATCATTTTTTCGGACCATTATTCAGATATTATTATATCATTATTGCGATTATTATAACGTTAAAATTATGTTGGAACGTATTATATTATTATATGATCATAGTATTATAATATTGTTATTATAATTACTATGATTATTATAATAACAATTAATATATTAATATAATTTTGAGTGGCAAGTCACCGGTCGAACACGAAGGATTAAATGATTGAGAAGATAAGAAATATAAAATTACGTTCGTTCGCGTGCGACTGCGCTATATGTAAAATTACATATTTATTAACAGATATATTATTGCGTAATTGCAATTAACGGTCGCGTACACTATTTTTACAGATAGCTCCATAGGATGCCACATCAACGCTCAAACGGATTTAAAAGACGAATACGTACAGGTTGTCGATACGTAAGTAAATTTTCTCGTCTTCCAAAGAATATATTATAATTTCAAAAACGCAAATAACTTCTTCGATACTGGACCGAACGCGACTTTAATGTCTCAATGTTTTCGAAGTCTTACTTATTAATATATTATTTTTGAATTCGGGAATATCAATTCGGTTGCATCATCATTTGCGATTCATGCAATTTAATTGTCCAGTATTTTGCAATTGCGCTGCGATTGGAATTACGAATTGCATTGTAATTGAATCGAATTGAATAGAGATCCGAATCACAGATTACAATGTGATCGAATGACAATGTAATTGAATTGCAATGCGATCGAATTACAATGTAATTGAATCACGATGTGACGGAATTACAACGCGATTGAATTGCGATGTAACCTTTATTCATTAAAATTCCTCGAGCAATTCGATCGTAACTCTCCGCGAGCCTAGCCAAGGGGAAGCTAATTTAAAAAACTTGAATAAAATACATTCAGTCGAAAAATATGCAAGTTACACTTCGACATAAATATTCCGTCGTCTTCTCAGATTGGCCTCGATGTCCCAAAGAAGATTCCTAAACGTCTGGATGTCTTTCGATCCGATCTTCAAATTAACGAGATGGGGCGTCGTTCAAGGCTTCGTCGACAAAGTAAATATTCTCATTTCACCGTCTAACCCGAACGAGGTGCATAAAGGGAGAATGGCATCGAGGGCCACGTGTGTCACGTACAATGATCTTGTTCGCAGATCATCGCGGGGAGGAAGGGTTACCAAGTGCCAGACTTTGCTGGACTTTATGTTAGATCTGTCGCAGAACGGCGACGCCCTCACCGACGAGAACATTCGGAACGAGGTGAACACGTTCATATTCGCCGGTCTCGATACCACGGCCACCAGGGTGTCCTGGATCCTTTATGCGTTAGGCCCCCAACGGAGTATCAGGCGAGTGTACTGGCAACGCTCGTCGCGCCAGCGAATTCAACCCTTCTGGTATCGACCATGAGAATCGTGTGCACACGAGCGAAAAATTATCGAGCACGTTCGAGACGCAGTTCGGGCAAAGACTCGGCGAGAAAAATCGTATAAACTTTACAAACCTTTTTGTAAACGAGTGAAACAACATTCAAAGATGAACATAGATTCGGAGATGAAACTGTTATTGGAAGTATGTATTAACCCTTTGCGAGTTAACCCTCGAGGGGTGCACTCCGAGGCACCGCTAGAATTTTTGTATCATCGAAATAATTCTTATATCAAGAAAGTCTACATTTGCACCATGTCATGTAAAATCGGAACACTGTAAGACGGAACAATTATTTTAGGTTTACAGTTGAAACGGCTTCGAGCGCAAAGGGTTAAGAAAACAACAACGTTTTCCCATCAATTTTACCAATGGAAAAGGAAGAACGTGGATGTTAAAAGAGGGAAGGCGGATGACGAAAGCGAAGCAATTTATCCGACATTTGTCCGACATCGCGTATTTAGTTTATTTGATTAGTATTTATATTGTTCTGCGAGAGGAACAGCGAGATGTTCGTCGAGTTTTTACCGAGTGCCACAAGATGCTTGTCGGTGTGGACGAATCTAAATGAAGCTCTCTTTGTTTCTCTACAGGAGCAAATTCTGGGCGAGTATTATAACGTTGCGGGAACTGCTCTGCTCTGCTCTGCTCTGCTGCGCTCTGCTCCGCTGGCTGACGCAAGCCAGATTAGGGAATCAGAGTCCTGTAGCGCGCCCGTGGCGCAGCTACCGCAACTCCCATTGCCAAGGTTCGCCGGCTGCTACACGGAGTGGCCGAGCTTCTCGGATCAGTTTGTGTCGCTGGTCGTGAAGAACTTGACTCTTCACGACGTCCAGCGACTACAGTACCTCACTACTCCGTGACAGCGGCAAACTTTGGCATCGCGTGGGCGGCCTTGGTCAAGAGGTATGACCGGAAGCGGCTGGTCGTCAGTGCACTCCTGTCGAGCATCCTGGCCCTTGCGCCGCTCACCCGCGATCGCGACGGCAGCGTTCTCGCCTTGCTGCGTCGTCGCACTAAGGAGGCGTAGGCCCAGCTGCGAAATTTGAGGCGGCCGGTGGATCACTGGGACGACCTGCTGGTCCACCTAACGGTGGAAAAACTCGATCCAAAGTCGAGAGAGGAGTGGATCCACGAAACCCGCGCCGCCGTTGATCCACCCATGTACGCCAGTCTCGACGAGTTCCTGGAGCATCGGGCCGGGTCCTTCGCGGAGCTCAGGATGGCTCCGGAGCCCTCGGCTACCTCCGCGGAGCGTAGGCCGGGCCGACCTCCACCACCGGTACGCTCCCACGCGATGGCGACGACGACGGCGAGCCGTTGCCGAAAGTACGGCGACAACCACCCGCTGTTCCGGTGCCCTGCGTTCAGGGGTATGGCGCTCAACCTGCGCAGGGATTTCGTTAGGGCGCGCGGTTGCTGTTTCAACTGCCTCCGTTCGGGACACCCCGCGACATGGGGTCCCTCCGCGTCGCGCTGCTCCGATTGTAACGGCTCGCACCACACCCTGATTCACCAGAATTCCGGGGTTGGTGGCGGGCCACAGTCAACCACGGTAGAACCCAGGCGGGAAGCAGCGACGAACATCTCCGCATCGTCTGCGGTCCACAACTGCGTCGCACGCTGGAGCGGGAGCAGGGCCGTACTGCTCGCGACCGCTCTAGTATGGGTAGAGACACGCGCCGGGTGGGGGGGTAAGGCCGGTGAGGGTCTTGTTGGATCGGAGGCGACCTTCGTCTCCGAATCCCTCGTCCAGGCCCTCCGCATTCCTAAACGGCCCGCGGCTATCACCGTGGCGGGTGCGGGGGACGCGCCGGTGGATCGTGTGACTTCGCGGGTCGACCTGGTCTTACGGTTGACCGGGCGCGGGAACGCTCCTGTGCCGCTTTCCGCGTTCGTCCTCCGGAGACTAACTGGGTACGCGTCCAAGACGACCGTCGATATTCGCATTTACCCGCATCTGCAGGACCTCGTTTTAGCGGACCCTGATCCGACTTTAGATCTCCCAGTAGATCTCTTAATCGGGGCCGATCGTTACGGTGATGTGATTGTTCCCGGCCTGCGCAGCGGAACGACCGGCCAGCCCATCGCGCAGGAAACGGTATTCGGTTGGGTCGTCTCGGGCGCCTCATCGACACCCGCGAACGATCCCGATCCCTCCGTGGCGTCCCTGCACTGTCGCGCGGAGGAGCAGTTGGAGCAGCAATTGCGATTGTTCTGGGAGCTCGAGGAGGCGAGTCCCAAATCTGTTCTCTCCTCTGACGAGTCGAGGTGCGAGGAACATTTCGTCAAAACAGTCTCACGGCGGGCGGACGGACGATGCGTGGTTCGTTTACCCCTGCGTACCGAACCACCCCTCGCTCTCGGCTCGTCAAAGGGCCGTGCCCTAGTCATGCTCCGTGGAGTCGAGCGGCGACTCAGGGGCGACAGTCAGTTGGAGACCGCGTACCGGGACTTTCTGGCCGAATATGAGGCCCTCGAGCATATGGAGGAGGCCCCTCAGGGACCGCAGGATGGCGCAGTGTTCCCTCTGCACCACCCAGTGGTCAAGCGGAACGTGGACGGAACACCGCGCTTCCGCGTTGTTTTCAAGGCCTCTAGCACCACTTCTAACGGACTGTCGCTGAACGATTACTTACTGACCGGGCCGAAGTTGCAGTGAGACATCTTCTCGGTACTGTTGCGCTGGCGAGTCCCGCGATTCGCCCTCAAGGCCGACATCGAGAAGCCTGCCGTGACGAGCTCACACACCTCCTAGGGCGTGGGGGCTTCAAGCCAGGAAAATGGGCAGCCAACACCCTTCTGGTGTTGGCGAATAGCCAGAAGTCGGCGGCGGTGGACCTCACGGGGGCTGCTCATCAACACCATCCCGTGTTGCGGGTGGATTGGAGTCCGGACTCCGACTCCTTCGGGTTCACCGTCGTCCCAGACTCCGCTCCGTCGGTCACGAAGAGAGCGGTGATATCGGTGATCGCGCGCTTGTACGATCCGCTAGGCTGGGCGGCATCGGCAGTAATCAAAGTAAAAATATTGCTGCAGGAGCTATGGTTGGGGGATGCGGATTGGGATGCTCCGCTCCCGGACGAGCTCAACCAGACGTGGCGCGAACTCGTCGCCGAGTTACCGCTCTTAATCGCCGCGCGTGTGCCACGCTGGTTTGGCTCCTTTTTTCTCGTATAAACGGCGAGGCGGCGAGACAATAACACGATCAACGTGCGTTGGCCCGACCGTCAAACGCTCGCTTCGGCCGTATGTATACGCGGCGTTTTTGCCTTAGAAGGCAATGACCCGGCCATCGACACCTGACGATGCTTCCCCTTGAACATCGGCCAGGTGTCTATATATACTGCCGCACATTTCGATAGCCGTTACAATTCGATACAATACAGTGCAACGCAATACAATTTGGATTGTCAAGATTTCGGTCGTTAACGTCACGTGTTTAATTCTGCGCCCTTGCGACCATCCGAATCCCTGCTTCACTTTTCTACGGTGAACGGAACCGTGCTCCAACAATCGTAATTATTAACAATTCTTTTGCGCCGTGCGCAATACATTTTATACAAGTTTACGTGGACTGTGGAGGCCGAAATACCTCAGCGAGCGACACGTCGTCGGACTACATCATTTTGTCTCCTTACGACCTCCGGCGATTATTTTGTGCCGTACGCAACAATAATAAAATTATGATATCTATAAAAGTAAATGGATTAGCGTTTACTTCTAGTATTTACATCAATACTACTACTAGTATTTACATTTCGGCTCGTATTGCGACTGTCCTCGAGCATCAGTCTGGTCTGGTCTGTTTAGCGCGATTTGACGGCTACCGCTTGGGTAGTCGAGTTTCGTCGAGCTAAATGGCACGGGAAGGGGTTAGTGTTCGCATGTCCGGAAATGATTTTGCTCTTTTACTACTTCCACGTACACGGCGGATTTCGCTGATAAAAACATCGCCGACCACGTACCGCCACGGGACTGAGCGGCCGCACGGTCAGCGTGACCTCGTAAAATCCCCAAAATTAGCATTTGAAAAATATGGTAAGACGATGACCATTTCCCCCGCCAAACAGGACAGAGGTACAAGAAAAAGTAACCACAAGGGTGTTCCTTAGTTACATGTGTAAAAAATGATTTTTGAGGGTGAAGAAATAATGTGCGCAAAATTTCAAAGCGACTGGACAATGGTAACCGGTGTCGCATCGGGATCAAAGATTTGAAATTTCTATTATTTACGTTAATTTTAATATAAATGTGCTCCACTGTTTTAGAGGCAGTACTAAATATTTTTTAATGAAAATATAATCTTACGTGTATATAATATTATCGAGACTTAATTTAAAATTATACGCTATAATAAAATTAATTGAAATATCTTATAAAATGTTACATACTGGTCAATATACGGCTTTTATCCAGATTGATTTGCTGGCATTTGGATGACGTCAACGATAATCTTCCAATACTTGTAAAATGAATTGGTTATTATATTTATTTTTCTTTAATAAGTTAGTACATACGGTGATAAAGTTCAAGCCTCGTTCTACATGTCACACAATTTTTATTAGGCTCTCAGGAGGAAGAAAGAAGAAACGTAAATGAAGAAACGAAAGAACTTCAAGAAGATCCGTATGAAATGATTTTTCACAGTAAGGAAATTGTGTACAGAAATTACGTATTCTAATCGAGAGACTAACATTTGAAACAGCAGCTACACCATCTTACATAAAATATCTCGTGCAGGCATTAAAATCATATCTCTTCGGCAAGAGAGCATCAGATAAGTAAGTACATACGTAATCATACAATGGTAAAAATTCGCAGCCAATTTGAATATGAATTATTTACAAATTAATTTTCTGTTACATTATGTGTTATTAAAGAATAGAGGAAAACCATCACCTTTCGCCACGACACTTCACAATTCCAAGGACGATATGCAACAAAACAATTTAACGTAGAATACAATTTTGTACTCTTCTAATTATGCATGATATCAATGCAGCTTTTCAAGTACAGTTTTTAAAAATAACAATGTATTTTACTTAGATAACTACAACGATAATAAAATAAAATGAATTACACATTAAGTATTTGATAAATAAATGTAATCGAAATTATGTCGTCTTTGATTTTATTGTAAACAGAAATATTTGTCCAAACTATATCATGTTTGGTGTCATTTTAATCATATAAGTATCAGGAATATATTTAAAAAATAAGTATTAAAATGTTGAAATTAAAAAAAAGTTATGTCATTGTATTATGAATTGCCTTTCGGGAATTCGAGTCAAAGGAGGCGCGGCGCGTGCCGCAACACACGTATTCGCAGACTCCGTCGAACCTTAGTATTCGCGTAGCGAGGAAATTGATAAAATACAAGGCCATTGCAATATCACGGCGTCAGTGATGACTGACTAAAATTATGCGAGGATGAGAGAAACTACTACAACTTCTTTGAAACTGGATCAAATGATTTGAATTTTTTCTATATGATAGAAAGACTAATATACTAGACAATAACTAAATTACTTTGATACAATTTTGCTATTACAGTAGACCTCCGTTTATTTGGACTCTGTTTATCTGACATAGTAACATGTTTACCGACAAGTAGATGTCAGGAACGATGCCCCTCTTACCCGACTCTAGTCTACGCGACTGTTTTTGCTTCTTACTTAAAAAGTCTAGTATAGTCTTCCTGCGAAGAATGTGAGATAAGTAACGATTTAATTAAGTTACTCGTATCTGTTTGATTCATCCAGAAACTATATTTTCAGTATGACTTCTCATAAATCAAACGAAAAAGTAAAAGTAAGTGCTTTGTATTGACGAAAAATTTGTAATTAATAGACGCTTGAGAAAAAATTAATTAAACAATTAATCCCCCTTGTCTCGTAAATATGATATTGGTATATATATATATGTATATTTATCAACTATACATTTATGTATATATGTATACAGTACATATATACATATATACAAATACTATTCGTACAGTAGATGTACGAATACCAACTATACATACACATAAGCGTGCAAGTATGAAAGATCTAATAAAAGCATGAATGTGGTAAAATAGAAAATAAAATAAAAAACATCAAAATAGATAAGGAATACATATCAAATACTATTGAGAATTAAATATACAGAAATTAAATTTTATACAAAACACATATTAAAAATATTATAAAGATTATTTTGATGTTCAATATTTTAGAGTATGCAGAAATTTAGATACAGATGATAACTAGAAAAGGCTCAATAACAAGCACGCAGTAGTTAACTTTTCATTCTTACAAGGCACAGTAACTCGATCGAAAACTACTATTTATATTTTGTTAAATATTTTGTATTTGTATTTATGTAAAAGACATCAACATATATTTTAAATGTTTTTTACGAAGTGCACCATAGATAAAGAAAACCATATAATTTGTCGAAAACTTCGGACGCCACTTTAATGGGCACAGTAATTAACACACTTAACCTATCTGACTATCACACTGAACTGGCGATTAACAGTCATGGAATCCATATAATATCGGTTTTAAACAATGGAAACTGTTTGATGAGAATTTTTCGGTTCTCCATAATTCTTTCACGAATTGAAACCGATGACATAATTGTTTTCAATCCCTACTTTATGAAGGTATATTCAAGTATGTAAAAAAGTTTGAATCTTCTAAATTCTAGCAAAAGTCATCCGCAAATCTATTCGTAGTCTTCAAATAAAGATACAGATAAAAGATGAAAATTTTATTCGACGCCACGAATAAATGTGCTTTGCATAAAAAATGTATGTATTGGAAGTGGATGTAAAATGAAATATGCACTGATACTTTCTGGTAGAAAAATATCTTTACTTCACGACATGTGAAGAAGCTCAAAGAAGAAGAAACTCAACGGGCTAGAGTGCCGGACGAATAGATAGCACACTTTAAAATTAACGTAATTTAGATTTATTTAAGGTAATAACCAAGATTCTAATACTATACAGATTTGTAAATTACTGTTATGAACATTCACAAATGAACTAAATTACGTTACGCCACTTTAAACAGTTTTACTTATAAAAAAAGAATTTTTATGGAAATATAGTGGGAAAAGTGATAGCATATTTAACTAAGAATTATGTTGCGGCGCCATGTAATTCCAAATAAGAAAACATGAAGAAAGTGTAGAAGAATATTTTTTGTTTGGGATTTAGTATTCGAGAAAATCGAGATTGAAAATTTGCTAAGCGATGTACATCGCTTATAGCTGTAAAAACGTATGTATGAAGCAAGAATTCAAACCTGGTTTTCTCGAAAACAAAATCCTAAAAAAAAGATGTTATTCCATATCATTTTCATTTCTTTTTTATGAAGAATAACCCGGTGCCCGCTTGTATATAGATTCAGGAATACCCTGTATTTTTCAACAGGATGATGCCGCGAATTTTTTTCGCGAGGATTGATCAGCAAGGTCATATCGCTAAAAATTTTGCGAAAATCATAACCATGCAAATGGCAGACAATTTCGAAACATTTTCGAATGACAAAAATGTATTTAAGATGACAAGGAGCAAGAAGAGCAAAAACTAATAAAGAAACTACGTAGATAATAATGACTGTTAATAAATGGAAAGATGGAGTCACAAAACATTAGGCATCAGATATAATTCCTTGATTTATTAACATGCATAATTTTTAGTGATGTGTGCCAATATTTTGTCCCATTGTATTTCTATACAAATTCTCTTTTTCAAATAAAATTGTTTACACTTGCGAAATGCAATTTTATTTCATTTGTGTATGTTTATAGTGGTATGTTGCAAATTTATATGGAAACAGGATTTTGTTTGTAATGTTACGTAAATAAAAATAACATTAGTTTTAAAGTATGCCATCTTTTTGTCGGATACGGTATGTGGCGGCCACGGCGACGGGCATCGCACCGCGCTTGGCGAGCGAGAGCCGCGGGGATGCGAACGGCGGCCGACCCGATGTCGCCAACGATCTTTTGTCCGTCATTTGTTCGAACAGTCGAACTGAGTCGCGGCCCGGGTGTAAAAAGTTAGTTAGTTTCGTTAACGTTGATTCTCGAGCGATCACGAATAAACAGTAAATCACGAATGGCTCTCGACTCCCACACTATATTACCTTGAAACGAAAACCAGGATACTTAGAACGCATAATCGGAGTCTTGAGACCAATCATCCACACCTTCCAATCTTTATTTGAAAAACGATTTTATGAATATTGATTTGTTTTTGTTTTCGAACAATATAAAGTACGTGTTGATAATTAAATAGTATTTTTATTAGTCGGGCAAATTCTCGACGAATAAAATGATTTATTTCGTACTCGTCGAATAAAGATACTTATTTTATTCGGACCCTCCAATGTCCAATAAAGATAAAGTATCTTTTGTTCGAAACGTTTTTATAATTTATTGTCTGAATAATGTAGAACTTTGTTGGGTTGTCATTTGTTTCGCAATTACAATAATCTGCAATATTTATATCTTTTTTTATACAGCAAATTATACAGCATACTATTCGGAAGATGCAAATGAATATCAGCATAAATTATCCTGTAAAAATATCGTACCGTATTCATGATGAAATAGTCGAAAATGTAAAATGGTAGATGTTCTTAATCGAGTAGTACATATATTTAATCGATCCAAAAGTTCCAGTCATATTACTACGAGATCGATTAATATGGTATAAAACAATAATGCATCGTCATACATAATAAAATTCGTTGATTAGAAGTAAATTAAAAAGATTAAATATTTAAATTATAGACAAAATTATAACTTAAATTACATTGCAGCTACTGCAGTAACTCGAAATTTTATATTATTTTCACGATTCCCTTAGTGTCGTTAATATTATTTATTCCAAGTAGAGAGAATAGCAAATATACGAGCAAACCCTAACAGAAAATTTGAAAAATTTGGAACATTGATTGCAATAGATTATGTTATTGAGGAATAGTCTTTTCTCTATTCCTGTGAAAAAGAAACATCAATTATTTTACTTCCTCATTACTTTGGACCACAATTTTCAACAAAGAAGAAGTAGACAACATTCTGTAATATATCAGAAAGGGTCTAGGATTTATTTAAAAATGGTTTCATCAAAAAGGAACAAAATACGTCGAGATACACCATATGCTGTGCAATGCTTCGAAATTCTCGTTTATGATAACAATGGTAAAAAGAAACTGCGTGCTGCAGCATAGTTTTGGGACAGACCTCTCGTCCTCGACAGCAATTCCAGAGAATACTATTTTATGACACCCTCAAGTGACTTTTTCGTTTAGGGTCTCCGAGGAGAAGAATCAAGCCGTCAGAGGAATGACTAACAGACGACTCGAGGCAATAGATACGAATGTGCACACTGGTGGCGAGCAGGACAAAGATGGCTCTCAACATCGAGATCACATCGAATTAGGAAAGGACGAGAGAAATAGTATATGCTTTTTATAGAATTGTTCGATAAAATCCATTTAAGAAGAAATTATTTTTTAAAAAATTGACCTAAGTACCAAAAAGAAATTTTGTAGGAATTACAGCTGGTTAAAACTACAGAAAATAATTATAATATTCAATTTTTAAATTTTATCTTATTTTGTCAATAACAGATTAGCATACTGAAAATTTCATCGAAATCTGTAGAATATCATTCAAGTTACACAAGCCGATTTTGATGAAACTTATGGAAGGCTTAAGTCTTCGAAAATATTTGAGGCGATCTTGTATCAGAAACCATCCGTATTGAAGATACCAGCGCGGCGGAGTGGTAATCACCGCCGCGGAATGAGAGTATCGATATTTACAATGTGGCTGCGAATTTCGAGTAGTTTCTGCAGTTCTATCGTTCTTTTTTTAAATCCTTCTTGAAGTCTAAATTGAAATCATTTTTGTATTCCTTGCATGATAATTAAAGCCTGCTTAAACCGCAATTAAATAACTACAAGATGAGTACTATTAAACGTCAAGATGTAGAACAAACTAGTATATCTTAATGTTCCTAACCGTATAATTAAATCAAAGATTTTAAACTTCAATTTAAAAATATTAATTTTACATCCTCATATTTAATTATAGTTCATCGAAAGTTCATAGGAAGACTCATTTTTTTCGTAAGTTAAATTTGAAAAATTGTTTTTTGCCAAAAGTTACCTTTTTTTTTATCGTGGGGGAAATCTGCTGGCCAGACACCCACGCCCCGCCCCGGGGGGGGGGACGAGGGTAGTGCGAGATTTGACCCGCTAAAACCCCCACGGCGGCCTAGGGCGCTGGCGATTACTGGGGGAGCCACGGGAACTCTAAACGAACACAACCGCGGCTCCCCCTCGCCTGGCCGGCCACCAGGATGGAATGGCGGTGGCCGGCCGCGACCGGGGGAGATTTATCCTCCCCCATGAATAATCTTGGTTCGGCGGTGCGGTGGACCGCTCCTCGCACCGCCTCGTCACGACGGCCGCTTTTCAATGAGGGTGCCCAGGGCCCCCGCCCTGATCACGATACGAAGAGATAATAAGAACGCATCACGAACCTTGTCTGTGCTATTTGTGATGGGACAAATTACCAACCGCGACCGTCGTACCACGAGCGATGACCGTAATATTTACGATTGGCCCGCTCAGCGTATTGTACAAGTCGTGCGAATGGCTCGAAGGCTGCGCGAGCTTGTTTACGTTTCCGGCCCGAAATTCTCGAACGTAAATCGCAGATTTAAGAGGTTAAGCAGCAAAAGTCAGGGGCTGAGACTAGACATATTTCCGCAAACCCAATCAGGTAGCCGCTTTCACAATTTCCCCTGCAGACTGAACGCGTGAAGTTCATTTTCAATGCAACATCTCACATTACATTGGAATAGTAGATTTTTTTGCAAAATAAACATATTTTTCATCGATGGCAAGTATTAGGAGACGAATAAAGAAGTTCTATTTTAAAAAACTGAAGTTGATACTCTTTCAATTTCTATAGTATTTATAGAAAGCATTGAAATATGTTTTGTTTTGAGATTAAATGAAAACTTTATTTGATTACGATTGATATGTTTTTATAATTTGATGTCTAAGAAAAGTAATTTCCATTATATATATATATATATATATATATATATATATATATATATATATATATATATATATATATATATATATGTACAGGGCGTTCCACAATTATTTTAACAGCAGAAAATGAGGGATAGCTAAGGTCATTTGAAGTAACTTTTTCCTTTGCGAAAATACAATCCGCGGCTTTGTTTACGAGTTATTAACGATAAACACTGACCAATGAGAGGTGAAGTGCTGCTTTCGCATCAATGAACAAGTCACGGTGCGTGAACTTCCGAATTTAATTTTATTACATTACAGTGATAATTTTAAGAAGAACGCTATTTATTCTTACTTCAGAATGTCTGAAGAATATTTACTAATTTTTCGAATTCAAAATAATAAGTAATTTAACCGTGACGGCCGTTTTAATTTTCTAGTGTGCATGACACCTCGTGTGTAAGATACGAAATTTTTAAGCAAGGTGTACAGTGAAGTTTAACAAGGTACGTAAATGATATTTTAATTTAAATAATACCGTTTCCGAACACAGTTCAACGAATGATTCGCAAAGCTAATTTAATAATAAATATTCGCGTTAAAAGGCGTATGTAATTTGTATATGAAGAATATAATTAATAAAAAACTCACCCATTTAGTTGTAAATCCACTTCATGCACGGAAATGGGTGCAGGAGGATAGTGCATTGACCTCGTACAATTTTTGATGAACTGCGCAGCTGATCTGTAGCCGACGGTGACGAAGCGAAGAATGTCTCCGGGCAGGCAATTTCAACGTTTACTTTCACTACATGGTCACTAAACACTGATCACTTATCAAGAATATTTATGGACGTACTTTCCGGGGTTAATATGTATGGCCCTGAAAAGAGCCGATTGTTTTATGCGACGCGATCGAAAAAAATTCGTGTCTTCTCTTTTCTATTATCGATTTGTATCCCTTCTTGTATTTCGTATATCAGTGGAGCTTCCGAATATGGCAAATTGCGTGCTGTCTATAGACCATTTTGTGCAGAAAGTATTTCGGGCAATAATAACATTGGTAAGTTAGCGGTTCCTTGAACTGCGGTTCCGCTAGGGTTCTGTGCCCTGTTCTTGGCGCCAAGCGTAAATATTGTAGAGATTCTTGTGCGGTCGAATTCGAAGATGGACTCGCAGTCGAACTTACAGTCGAACTCGAACTCGCAATCGAATTCGCAATTGGACTCGAAATCAATCTGGCAATCGAACTGGCAGACAAACTCGGATTGGAACTCGCAATCGTCCTCGCAACAGTCCTCGCAACCCTACTCGATTGTCTCTGTCTTCTTGACGACGGGTGTTTGCCGATCGTGTAGCTTTTCGATCTCTTTACAAGAAACCGTACTGCGAGCTGTTCATGTATTTCGTCCATCGCAGCGGACGCCTCGTTATTCGCTCCATTTCTCGATCTCTGTAACGAAAAGCGAATATTTCGTTCTTATTACATATATATATTATTTTGTAAATTTGTATATTGGTTCGGTTGATCGCCAAATTACTTAATTGTATTTGTGAGAATAATTTAATGGATTTGAAAATTATTTCATCTATTGGTTAAATATGGGAACAGAGAATGCATTATATTAATGAGAATGCATATATTAATTGAGTTAGTCGTTAAATAATTTATCGAGCCTGTATTTTAATTTTGTTTATCTCCAAATTATTAGATGAGTCTATTAACCATATCACTCTTTGAATGACCTCATGAATTTGTTATTAATTCTGTTGATCCGAATGCATTCTCTGACGTTAGTCATTTAAGATTCTATAAAAAATGGCAATAAATTTTATAAACTAGTTACAATATACAAATTTGGACAACATAATTGTATGATCCTGAAACTACGGCGAACTTGCGAAATTAAAAGGTCAAAAATTAATTACCTCATTCGAAGGTGCGCAATCCTTGGCAAGATCAGTAATAGAGCGAATCATCGTAAAAATCACTGTAAGAATTCCTTCTAGTTGCACGGAAACTGTCACTTCGAAGACACTATATCAATTCCTTCTAGCTATACTAGCTGTTCAGACTCGTCGACGCAACGCAGATTTTCTGTGGCAAACAGGATCAAAATAAGAGGTAGAAGACGAAGCAAGTTGCTTTTATAAAAATCTGAAGCTACTGCGTTAGAATCTCGTTTCAGTTAGCCAATGGCAGGCCATCGGGTGGACCCAACCGTCCCTTTTATCCCCCCTTAATACGTTGAGCGCCAGGTCAGCCATCGGTGGCTGACACTAGACTTCCCGTTTAGGCCGCGTCAACCACCACTGGCTGACATCGTGTAACATGATATAGAACTATAAAATTTACACTGTTTTATGGATTTACAGAAAAATTATTTCAAATTTACATAATTTTGACTCATTACAGGATTAATGGATTTCATTCAAACACGGTAAAAATAATAACCGATCTCCTTTACGGGTATTACAAAATGTGACACCTCGCTTAGTCTTTCTCCTGGCCATTACTCTACCATGTTTTGTTACATTTTTATCATAACATAATTAACAATATTTTCGTACTTCAGAGCCTTTTCCCGGTTTTCTTTGGAGTTTGTGTTGTTGTTTTTTAGACCGTCTTTCACACACACTCTCGGACTGGCATTTTGACGCTTAGGGTTAAAGAAAATTTTTGTCTGCACAGGACCAAGTACTGCAATGAACTGGTTTGTCGTAAAACTAATACCGGCCACGAATCCATTTCAATAAAATCTTATCTAGCGGGTCAAACGGTAAAGAGAACAAAACAGACTTGGCGTCTAACGTGTTGAATGAATGCTTATAAGGATCACGTTCTTAACGTAAACTATCTTCTGCTGCGATAAGAAACATTGGCTCTACAATCTCAGCGCTTTTAAGCGGCGCGCGTGGCCTGGCGGGGACTTCCTTAAAAATCAGCGTGGCGCTCAAATTGTTAACCGACAATTACGGGCATAGCCCGTAGTACGCTGATCGGGCCAAAAGTGAATATTACGGGCATAGCCCGTAGTACGATAATCGGGCCAAATATAAATATTAGCGGCGGCGCCCTTTTAAAATTATAAATATTTGATAAGTAATTACAACCTGATGCAATAATTGTGGTAGATGCAAGTACTACAAAAAGTTTATTTATACGAAAATCAGTAATACAAAATTAATAATCTGCAATAGTGTGATACAATTCGAAACATTCTGGTAGATGTAAGGGAACTTTGCACTTCTTACACTCCCACGTTGTTTCTATACGTTTTTCATGTTTTTGGCAAACCCTACAAGGCTTTGACGGCCTTAATTTTAATGCTGCTGGGTCAATATGTTTTGGAAAATGAGCCCAATGCTTCGAGTGCAGTCTTTCTGGCATATCTCCGGAAGATAATTGTCCTCGTTCTCTATAATTCGGTTTTGGCATATTCTTCAATAGTGATTCGGCTATGTTGATCCTATAGTCAACGTAACATTGCTTCCACCCGTTATTTATTTCGTTGCATAAAATGTAGGAATTCAAAAGACCACCAGATAAAAAAATTTTTTTTACTTCCTTTCATGTATTTCCTCACTACTGGAAAGCTTGCTAATATTTGGTCTTGGAGATCAATTCCATTCATTCCCTTGTTGTACTCTGTAATACAATGTGGTTTTGGAGTACGATTGGATCCTTGTGTAGTCATTTCGATGAGTCAGCCTTTTATGACGGGTTAAATTGCCTATAAGATAGGCGCCCCTTCAATTTCATGAGCGATTCATCAATAGCTTTGTCTTCTTTCATTATATATACTTCTTTAAAGATTTTGTTCAAATAATTGATCACACGTTTAATCTTGCTCAATTTATCTGTATTGACAAACAGATTATTGTTTGCGAAATGCAAACACCTTGTAATTTGCAGATATCTTTTCAAAGGCATTCCATCGGCGTTTCAATAACAGCCCTCTTCGACCAATTCATTTGTTTTCCTGGTTTTTTACCTGTGCCGTTATTATGGACAATGCAAAATATCTTTTGATTTCGTTAGAATCTACAGGAAACCAAGTGTCGTCGATTTCTTCTGTTCTGCATGGATTCTCTCGTATTTGATCTGCATACCGGTTAGTTTCGGTTACAATATTTTGCCAGAATATGTCATCAAATAAATATTAGATTAAATATATCTAATTCTCTTCTACTTCCTCCTAAGTCAGAGTAAGGCTGCCTCTCTTAGGCTAGCAGTCATCGTATAGTCTCAGATTTTTGGACTATTTCTTATTTCTTTCCAAAGCCAGGGCTCTGGTAGTTGATCGTCGTCAGAAGTATCATCAATAACTAATCGCATGCATTTTCTTCGAACAGAACATATATTGTCACTACTGTCACTTTCGTTAGCAAAATTATTAGCACAATTCTCACTGCTCTCATCACGAAATCTTTTTCTTGAAAACATCTTGTGAGCATGCTCCTCTAGAATTTATGAAGATAAATTTCGATGTGCGAATGTGATCAAGCATAAATTTTAAGCTCATTCATGTGTTTGGAATGAATTTGAAGCTAACTCGATTGTTTCGTATGCATTTGAAGCTAAATCATGTGTCCCGCATGAACTCGAAGCTCAGTCACGTGTTTCGCACGTATTCGAAGCTAAATCGTTTGTTTCGTATGCATTTGAAGCTAGATCATGTATCTCGCATGGATTTGAAGCTAAATAATGTGTTTAGCATGAATTTGGGGCTAATTCATGTGTTTCGAATGAATTTGAAGCTAAATCGTTTGTTTCGGATGCATTTGAAGTTAAATCATGTATTTCGCATTGATTTGAAGCTCAATAATGTGTTTGGCATGAATTCGAAGTTATATCATGTGTTCCGCATGAATTCGAAGCTTAATCATGTGTTCCGCATGAATGTGAAGCTCAGTCAAGTGTTTCGCATGAATTTGAAGCTAAATCACGGATTCCGCATTAATTTGAAGCTGAATCATGTATTTCGGATAAACTTTAAGCTAAATCGTTTGTTTGGCATGAATCTGAAGCTATAGCGTGTGTCTCACATGAACTTGATGCTAATTCATGTGTTTCGAATCAATTTGAAGCTAAATCGTTTGTTTCGTATGCATTTGAAGATAAATCTTGTATTACGCATAGATTTGAAGCTGAATTATGTGTTCCGCACGAATTCGAAGCAAAATCATGTGTTACGCATGAATTTTAAGCTAAATCGTTTGTTTCGAATACATTTGAAGATAAATCATGTATTACGCATAGATTTGAAGCTGAATCATGTGTTTCGCATGAATTTGAAGCTAACTCGATTGTTTCGTATGCATTTGAAGCTAAATCATGTGTCCCCATTGAACTTGAAGCTCAGTTACGTGTTTCGCATGAATTCGAAGCTAAATCGTTTGTTTCGTATCCATTTGAAGCTAAATCATGTATCTCGCATGGATTTGAAGCAAAATCATGTGTTTCGTATGCATTTGAAGCAAAATCATTTGTTTCGTATGCATTTGAAGCAAAATCATGTATTTCGCATAGATTTGAAGCTAAATAATGTGTATCGCATGAATTTAAAGCTAATTCATGTGTGTCGCATGAATTCGAAGCTAAATCATGTGCTTCGTATGCATTTGAAGCTAAAACATATATTTCGCATGTATTTGAAACTAATTCATGTGTTTCGCATGAATTCGAAGCTAAATCTTGTGTCTCGCATGAATTTGATGCAAAATCATTTGTTTCGTATGCATTTGAATCTAAATCACGTGTCTCGCATGAATTCGAAGCTAAATCATGTTTTTCGCATGAATTTTAAGCTAAACCGTTTGTTTCGCTTGAATTTGAAGCTAAATCATGTGTTTCGCATGAATTCGAAGCTTAATCACGTGTTTCGCATGAATTTGAATCTCAGTCACGTGTTACGCATGAATTTGAAGCTAAATCACGTGTTTCGAATGAATTTGAAGCCAAATCGTTTGTTTCGTATGCAGTTGAAGGTACATCATGTATTTCGCATAGATTTTAAGCTAAATAATGTGTTTAGCATGAATTCGATGCTAAATCATGTGTCTCGCATGAATTTGAAGCAAAATCATGTGTTTCGTATGCATTTGAAGCAAAATCATGTTTTTCGCATAGATTTGAAGCTAAATAATGTGTATCGCATGAATTGGAACTAATTCATGTGATTCGCATGAATTCGAAACTAAATCATGTGTTTCGCATAAATTTTAAGATAAATTGTTTGTTTCGAATGCATTTGAAGATAAATCATGTATTACGCATAGATTTGAAGCTAAATCATGTGTTTCGCATGAATTTTAAGCTAAAGCGTTTGTTTCGTATGCATTTGAAGCTAAATCGTTTATTTCGCGTGAATATGAACTAATATCATATGTCTCGCATGAATTGGAACTAATTCATGTGATTCGCATGAATTCGAAACTAAATCATGTGTTTCGCATAAATTTTAAGATAAATCGTTTGATTCGCATGAATTTGAAGCTATATCATGTGTCTAGCATCAATATGAAGCTTAATCATGTGTTTCGAATGAATTTGAAGCTAACTCGATTGTTTCGTATGCATTTGAAGCTAAATCATGTATTTCGCATATATTTGATGCTAATTCATGTGTTTCGAATGAATTTGAAGCTAAATCGTTTGTTCCGTATGCAGTTGAAGGTAAATTATGTATTTCGCATAGATTTGAAGCAAAATATTGTGTTTCGCATGAATTCGAAGCTGAATCATGTGTTTCGCATGAACTTTAAGCTAAATCGTTTGTATCGCATGAATATGAAGCTGTAGCATGTGTCTCGCATGAACTTGATGCTATTTCATGTGTTTCGCAGCAATTTGAGGCTAAATCGTTTGTTTCGTATGCATTTGAAGATAAATCATGTATTACGCATAGATTTGAAGCTAAATCATGTGTTTCGCATGAATTTTAAGCTAAAGCGTTTGTTTCGTATGCATTTGAAGCTAAAACGTTTATTTCGCGTGAATATGAACTAATATCATATGTCTCGCATGAATTGGAACTAATTCATGTGTTTCGCATGAATTCGAAACTAAATCATGTGTTTCGCATAAATTGTAAGATAAATCGTTTGATTCGCATGAATTTGAAGCTATATCATGTGTCTAGCATCAATATGAAACTTAATCATTCGTTTCGAATGAGTTTGAAGCTAACTCGATTGTTTCGTATGCAGTTGAAGGTATATTATGTATTTCGCATAGATTTGAAGCAAAATATTGTGTTTCGCATGAATTCGAAGCTGAATCATGTGTTTCGCATGAACTTTAAGCTAAATCGTTTGTATCGCATGAATATGAAGCTGTAGCATGTGTCTCGCATGAACTTGATGCTATTTCATGTGTTTCGTATGCATTTGAAGCAAAATCATGTTTTTCGCATAGATTTGAAGCTAAATAATGTGTATCGCATGAATTGAAGCTAAATCATGTGTTTTGCATGAATTTTAAGCTAAAGCGTTTGTTTCGTATGCATTTGAAGCTAAATCGTTTATTTCGCGTGAATATGAACCTATATCATATGTCTCGCATGAATTGGAACTAATTCATGTGTTTCGCATGAATTCGAAACTAAATCATGTGTTTCGCATGAATTTTAAGATAAATCGTATGATTCGCATGAATTTGAAGCTATATCATGTGTCTAGCATCAATATGAAACTTAATCATTCGTTTCGAATGAGTTTGAAGCTAACTCGATTGTTTCGTATGCATTTGAAGCTAAATCATGTATTTCGCATTGATGTGAAGCTAATTCATGTGTTTCGAATGAATTTGAAGCTAACTTGTTTGATTCGTATGCATTTGATGCTAAATCATGTGTTTCGCATGAATTCGAAGCTTAATCATGTGTTTCGCATGAATTTGAATCTCAGTCACGTTTTACGCATGAATTTGAATCTAAATCACGTGTTTCGAATGAATTTGAAGCCAAATCGTTTGTTTCGTATGCAGTTGAAGGTACATCATGTATTTCGCATAGATTTTAAGCTAAATAATGTGTTTAGCATGATTTCGATGCTAAATCATGTGTCTCGCATGAATTTGAAGCAAAATCATGTGTTTCGTATGCATTTGAAGCAAAATCATTTGTTTCGTATGCATTTGAAGTAGAATCATGTGTGTCGCACGAATTTGAAGATCAGTCACGAGTAACGCATGAATTTGAAGCTAAATCGTTCGTATCGTATGCATTTGAAACTAAATCTTGTGTCTCGCATGAATTTGAAGCAAAATCATGTGTTTCGTACGCATTTGAAGCAAAATCATGTATTTCGCATAGATTTGAAGCTAAATAATGTGTATCGCATGAATTTAAAGCTAATTCATGTGTGTCGCATGAATTCGAAGCTAAATCATGTGCTTCGTATGCATTTGAAGCTAAAACATATATTTCGCATGTATTTGCAACTAATTCATGTGTTTCGCATGAATTCGAAGCTAAATCTTGTGTCTCGCATGAATTTGAAGCAAAATCATGTGTTTCGTATGCATTTGAATCTAAATCACGTGTCTCGCATGAATTCGAGGCTAAATCATGTCTTACGCATGAATTTTAAGCTGAACCGTTTGTTTCGCTTGAATTTGAAGCTAAATCTTGTGTTTCGCATGAATTCGAAGCTTAATCACGTGTTTCGCATGAATTTGAATCTCTGTCACGTGTTACGCATGAATTTGGAGCTAAATCACGTGTTTCGAATGAATTTGAAGCCAAATCGTTTGTTTCGTATGCAGTTGAAGGTACATCATGTATTTCGCATAGATTTTAAGCTAAATAATGTGTTTAGCATGAATTCGATGCTAAATCATGTGTCTCGCATGAATTTGAAGCAAAATCATGTGTTTCGTATGCATTTGAAGCAAAATCATTTGTTTCGTATGCATTTGAATCTAAATCACGTGTCTCGCATGAATTCGAAGCTTAATCATGTGTTTCGCATGAGTTTGAATCTCAGTCACGTGTTACGCATGAATTTGAATCTCAGTCACGTGTTACGCATGAATTTGATGCTAAATCACGTGTTTCGAATGAATTTGAAGCCAAATCGTTTGTTTCGTATGCAGTCGAAGGTACATCATGTATTTCGCATAGATTTTAAGCTAAATAATGTGTTTAGCATGATTTCGATGCTAAATCATGTGTCTCGCATGAATTTGAAGCAAAATCATGTGTTTCGTATGCATTTGAAGCAAAATCATTTGATTCGTATGCATTTGAATCTAAATCACGTGTCTCGCATGAATTTGAAGCTAAATCACGTGTTTCGAATGAATTTGAAGCCAAATCGTTTGTTTCGTATGCAGTTGAAGGTACATCATGTATTTCGCATAGACTTTAAGCTAAATAATGTGTTTAGCACGAGTTCGATGCCAAATCATGTGTCTCGCATGAATTCGAAGCTAAATCATGTGTTTCGCATGAATTTTATGCTAAAGCGTTTGTTTCGTATGCATTTGAAGCTAAATCGTTTATTTCGCGTGAATATGAACTAATATCATATGTCTCGCATGAATTGGAACTAATTCATGTGTTTCGCATGAATTCGAAACTAAATCATGTATTTCGCATAAATTTTAAGATAAATCGTTTGATTCGCATGAATTTGAAGCTATATCATGTGTCTAGCATCAATATGAAGCTTAATCATGTGTTGCGAATGAATTTGAAGCTAACTCGATTGTTTCGTATGCATTTGAAGCTAAATAATGTATTTCGCATATATTTGATGCTAATTCATGTGTTTCGAATGAATTTGAAGCTAAATCATTTGTTCCGTATGCATTTGAAGGTAAATTATGTATTTGGCATAGATTTGAAGCTAAATATTGTGTTTCGCATGAATTCGAAGCTGAATCATGTGTTTCGCATGAGCTTTAAGCTAAATCGTTTGTATCGCATGAATATGAAGCTATAGCATGTGTCTCGCATGAGCTTGATGCTAATTCATGTGTTTCGCAGCAATTTGAGGATAAATCGTTTGTTTCGTATGCATTTGAAGATAAATCATGTATTACGCATAAATTTGAAGCTGAATTATGTGTTTCGCACGAATTCGAAGCTACATCATGTGTTACGCATGAATTTTATGCTAAATTGTTTGTTTCGAATGTATTTGAAGATAAATCATGTATTACGCATAGATTTGAAGCTCGTTTGTGTTTAATTTTGACTCATTACAGGATTAATGGATTTCATTCAAACACGTTAAACATAATAACCGATCTCCTTTACGGGTATTACAAAATGTGACACCTCGCTTAGTCTTTCTCCTGGCCATTACTCTACCATGTTTTGTTACATTTTTATCATAACATAATTAACAATATTTTCGTACTTCAGAGCCTTTTCCCGGTTTTCTTTGGAGTTTGTGTTGTTGTTTTTTAGACCGTCTTTCACACACACTCTCGGACTGGCATTTTGACGCTTAGGGTTAAAGAAAATTTTTGTCTGCACAGGACCAAGTACTGCAATGAACTGGTTTGTCGTAAAAGTAATACCGGCCACGAATCCATTTCAATAAAATCTCATCTAGCGGGTCAAACGGTAAAGAGAACAAAACAGACTTGGCGTCTAACGTGTTGAATGAATGCTTATAAGGATCACGTTCTTAACGTAAACTATCTTCTGCTGCGATAAGAAACATTGGCTCTACAATCTCAGCGATTTTAAGCGGCGCGCGTGGCCTGGCGGGGACTTCCTTAAAAATCAGCGTGGCGCTCAAATTGTTAACCGACAACTACGGGCATTGCCCGTAGTACGCTGATCGGGCCAAAAGTGAATATTACGGACATAGCCCGTAGTACGATAATCGGGCCAAATATAAATATTAGCGGCGGCGCCCTTTTAAAATTATAAATATTTGATAAGTAATTACAACCTGATGCAATAATTGTGGTAGATGCAAGTACTACAAAAAGTTTTTTTATACGAAAATCAGTAATACAAAATTAATAATCTGCAATAGTGTGATACAATTCGAAACATTCTGGTAGATGTAAGGGAACTTTGCACTTCTTACACTCCCACGTTGTTTCTATACGTTTTTTATTTTTTTGGCAAACCCTACAAGGCTTTGACGGCCTTAATTTTGATGCTGCTGGGTCAATATGTTTTGAAAAATGAGCCCAATGCTTCGAGTGCAGTCTTTCTGGCATATCTCCGGAAGATAATTGTCCTCGTTCTCTATAATTCGGTTTTGGCATATTCTTCAATAGTGATTCGGCTATGTTGATCCTATAGTCAACGTAACATTGCTTCCACCCGTTATTTATTTCGTTGCATAAAATGTAGGAATTCAAAAGACCAGCAGATAAAAAAATTTTTTTTACTTCCTTTCATGTATTTCCTCACTACTGGAAAGCTTGCTAATATTTGGTCTTGGAGATCAATTCCATTCATTCCCTTGTTGTACTCTGTAATACAATGTGGTTTTGGAGTACGATTGGATCCTTGTGTAGTCATTTCGATGAGTCAGCCTTTTATGACGGGTTAAATTGCCTATAAGATAAGCGCCCCTTCAATTTCATGAGCGATTCATCAATAGCATTGTCTTCTTTCATTATATATACTTCTTTAAAGTTTTTGTCGAAAAAATGGATCACAGGTTTAATCTTGCTCAATTTATCTGTATTGACAAACAGATTATTGTTTGCGAAATGCAAACACCTTGTAATTTGCAGATATCTTTTCAAAGTCATTTCATCGGCGTTTCAATAACAGCCCTCTTCGACCAATTCATTTGTTTTCTTGGTTTTTTTACCTGTGCCGTTATTATGGACAATGCAGAATATCTTTTGATTTCGTTAGAATCTACAGGAAACCAAGTGTCGTCGATTTCTCCTGTTCTGCATGGATTCTCTCGTATTTGATCTGCATACCGGTTAGTTTCGGTTACAATATTTTGCCAGAATATGTCATCAAATAAATATTAGATTAAATATATCTAATTCTGTTCTACTTCCTCCTAAGTCAGAGTAAGGCTGCCTCTCTTAGGCTAGCAGTCATCGTTTAGTCTCAGATTTTTGGACTATTTCTTATTCCTCTCCAAAGCCAGGGCTCTGGTAGTTGATCGTCGTCAGAAGTATCATCAATATCTAATCGCATGCATTTTCTTCGAACAGAACATATATTGTCACTACTGTCACTTTCGTTAGCAAAATTATTAGCACAATTCTCACTGCTCTCATCACGAAATCTTCTTCTTGAAAACATCTTGTGGGGATGCTTCTCTAGAATTTATGAAGATAAATTTCGATGTGCGAATGTGATCAAGCATGAATTTTAAGCTCATTCATGTGTTTCGAATATATTTGAAGCTTACTCGCTTGTTTCGTATGCATTTGAAGCTAAATCATGTATTTCGCATAGATTTGAAGCTACATTATGTGTTTCGCATGAAATCGAACCTGAATCATTAGTTTCGCACGAATTTAGAGCTAAATCGTTTGTTTCGTTTGCATTTAAAGCTAAATCATTATTTCGCATAGATTTGAAGCTATATATTGTTTTTCGTATGAAATCGAAACTGGAACATGCGTTTCGCATGAATTTTAAGCTAAATTGTTTGTTTCGCGTGAATATGAACCTATATCATATGTCTCGAATGAATTTGAAGCTAATTCATGTGTTTTGCATGATTTCGAAGCTTAGTCATGTGTTTCGCATGAATATGAAGCTCAGTCACGTGTTTCGCATTGATTTTAAGCTAAATCATGTATTTCGTATATATATGAAGCTAAATATTGTGTTTGGCATGAATTGGAAGCTGAGTCATGTGTTTCGCATGAACTTTAAGCTAAATCGTTTATTTCGCATGAGTATGAAGCTATAGCATGTGTCTCGCACGAATTTGATTCTAATTCATGTGTTTCGAATCAATTTAAAGCTAAATCATTTGTTTCGTATGCATTTGAAGATAAATCATGTATTACGCATAGATTTGGAGCCGAATTATGTGTTTCGCACGAATTCGAAGCTAAATCATGTGTTTCGCATGAAATTTAAGCTAAACCGTTTGTTTCGTATGAGTATGAAGCTATAGCATGTGTCTCGCATGAACTTGATTCTAATTCATGTGTTTCGAATCAATTTAAAGCTAAATCATTTGTTTCGTATGCATTTGAAGATAAATCATGTATTACGCATAGATTTGGAGCTGAATTATGTGTTTCGCACGAATTCGAAGCTAAATCATGTGTTTCGCATGAAATTTAAGCTAAACCGTTTGTTTCGTATGTATTTGAAGCTATATCATGTGCCTCGCATGAATTTGAAGCTAATTAATGTGTTTCGAATGAATTTGAAGCTAACTCGATTGTTTCGTATGTATTTGAAGCTAAATCATGTGTCCCGCATGAACTTGAAGCTCAGTCACGCGTTTCGCATGAATACGAAGCTAAATCGTTTGTTTCGTATGCATTTGAAGGTAAATCATGTATCTCGCATGGATTTGAAGCTAAATAATATATTTAGTATGAATTTGAAGCAAAATCATGTGTTTCTCATGAATTCGAAGCTGAATCATGTGTTTCACATGAATTTGAAACTAAATCATGTGTCTCGTATGAATCTGGAGGAAATTAATGTGTTTCGAATGAATTTGAAGCTAAGTCGTTTGTTTCGTATGCATTTGAATTTAAATCATGTATTTCGCATAGATTTGAAGCTAAATAATGTGTTTCGCATGAATTCGAAGCTAAATCGCGTATTTCGCATCAATTCGAAGATCAATCATGTGTTTCGAATCAATTTGAAGCTAAATCGTTTGTTTCTTATGCATTTGAAGCTAAATCGTTTGTTTCGTATGCATTTGAAGCTAAATCATGTATTTCCCATACATTTGAAGCTAAATAATGTGTCTCGCATGAATTTGAATCTAATTCATGTGTTTCGAATGAATTTGAAGTTACATCGTTTGTTTCGCACGAATTTGAAGCTCAGTCACGTGTTACGCATGAATTCGAAGCTGAACCATGTGTTTCGCATGAATTTTAAGCTAAATCGTTTGTTTCGAATGCAGTTGAAGGTACATCATGTATTTCGCATAGACTTTAAGCTAAATAATGTGTTTAGCACGAGTTCGATGCCAAATCATGTGTCTCGCATGAATTCGAAGCTAAATCATGTGTTTCGCATGAATTTTATGCTAAAGCGTTTGTTTCGTATGCATTTGAAGCTAAATCGTTTATTTCGCGTGAATATGAACTAATATCATATGTCTCGCATGAATTGGAACTAATTCATGTGTTTCGCATGAATTCGAAACTAAATCATGTATTTCGCATAAATTTTAAGATAAATCGTTTGATTCGCATGAATTTGAAGCTATATCATGTGTCTAGCATCAATATGAAGCTTAATCATGTTGTTGCGCACGGCACAAAATTAAAACGCCGGAATTCGGGAGGAGACGACACGCGATTTATTGTTTTGGACTCCACCGTCCTTTGATTTACAAGCTTTTGGAGCACGGCTCCGTTCGGCGTATGCAGTGTAGCACGGCTACGAAAGAACTATAAAAACTGAAGCACGGCTTCGTATAGGCGCAAGGGGCGCTAAATCCAACTTGTCTGTAAGCGATAACGATACTTGGAGAATCTCGGAGAATTTTCGCCGTTATCACATTTGCGGCAGTATATATAGACACCTGGCCGATGCTCAAGGTGACGCATCGTCAGGTGTCGAAAGCCGGTCATTGCCTCCTAAGGCAAAAACGCTGCATGTATACATTCGGCCGAGGCGAGCGTTTGACGGTCGGGCCAACGCACGTCGATCGTGTTATTGTCTTGCCGCCTCGCCGTTTATTCGACAAAAACGGCGAGACGGCGTACATCGAAAGTCGAGCGTGCGTTGACCCGCGGTCCGCGATTCGGCCGAAACATACCGCCCGCCTCAGCTCCGCTGATCTTATTAACTAAATGGCGAGCACGCTCCGCCCGCCATGTACGCTCGCCTTCCCTCGCTACTGCTCCGGTCCTGAGGAGGGTCCAGCGGGCATGTCCACCGGCAAGCGTACGAGCTGCGTGATCGGCCGAGTGTAACATCCGCCGGCGGTGCGAATGGTTACGACTCGAACTCGGCCGTCCTCACCAGGGTGCAGCGTCTGCACGCGTGCGAGACGCCAACACGCCGGTGGGCAATTCGCGTCGCGAAGAACCACGAGATCTCCCACCTGCAGGTTCCTCTCGGCACGCCACCATTTGCTGCGCTCCTGCAGCGTGTGGAGATACTCGTGGTTCCATTGTTTCCAAAAATTGGCACGCATGGTTTCGACCCCTTGCCATCGGGACAAGGGGGAGGCGGCGGTGTCCGGCGAACGTTCTCCCGGAAGCGTAAGCAAGGGTGCCCCCGTCAAGAAATGCCCCGGTGTAAGGGCCGCGTAGTCCGTCGGATCGCTCGACATCGGTGTTAGGGGGCGGGAATTAAGGCATGCCTCGACGGTGCACAACAGGGTGCACATCTCCTCAAAGGTGAGGGTGTGCTGGCCAACCACCCGTGCTAAGTGGCGTTTTACTGCCTTAACCCCCGCTTCCCATAAACCGCCGAAATGCGGAGCTCCGGGTGGGGAGAAATGCCACACGATGTCGGCCTCTCCGAGAAAGGCCGATACCTCGGCTGAGTCGCGGACCGCCCGAACCATCGCTGCGAGCTCCCGTGCGGCACCGCGGAAGTTCGTTCCGTTGTCGGAATAAATGGCAGCGGGCCTACCCCGACGGGAGACGAACCTCCGCAGCGCAGCCAAGAAGCCCGCCGTGGTGCAGTCGCTCACCAGCTCGAGGTGGATCGCGCGGGTCGCGAAGCACACGAACACCCCGATGTATGACTTCTGGGCCCGATAACCCCGGCCCTTCCCCATGCGGGTCCAGAGGGGGCCCGCATAGTCGACGCCCACGTGCGAGAAGGGCCGCGAAGGGTTGACCCGCGATAAGGGCAACGTGCCCATGAGTTGGGACGCTGGAGATGCGCGATGCCTTGCGCAAGCTACGCACCTCCAGGTCACTCTTCTAACCGTATCTCGGGCGCCCAGAAGCCAATACGTCCTCCTCAGCACGCTCAAGGTGAGCTGGGGTCCACTGTGGAGGGCCGTGAGGTGCACAGCCTCCACCAGCAAATCCACCACTGGGTGCTTCGGGAGGAGGATGGGGTGTTTCTCGTCGTACGCGCGGGACGAGTTGTCTAGACGTCCCCCCACGCGGAGCAATCCTGCCTCGTCGAGAAATGGGCTCAACCGTCGCAAGGGCGACGATCGCCCGACGAATTGGGATTTTCGGACGGCGCGTATCTCCGATGCGAAGGCGCCACCCTGCAGCCAACGGAGCCACAAGATTCTCGCCCGCCGCATCGGCGGCTCGCAATCCGAGGGACTATTCTTCCTTCGACGAAGGGCCGCGACAAACCGGTAGCAGTTTGCGGTGACGCGCAGGAGCCTCGCCCAGGACGAAACGCTGGACGGGAGGGGAGCCAGGGGGGTCTCCTCCTCGCCACTTACGCGAGCCGTCTGGACGCGTAGCTCCTGATCGATGCTCGGGGGAGCTTCGCACGACGGCTGCGGCCAGCCGGACCGCGGCCCCGATAGCCAACGGGGTCCCGTCCACCACAGGGGGTGGTCGACCAATTCGCCGGCGAGCAGTCCTCGGGACGCACAATCCGCGGGATTGTCGCGTGTGGGCACGTGACGCCACGGCGTGCCCGGTAATAATTCATGAATGCGGCCCACGCGATTGGCCACAAAGACGGTCCACGTGGAGGGAGTCCGGGCCAACCACGCGAGCACCACGCGTGAATCGGTCCACGCGTGGGTCTCTAGGCGATCCTCGAGGATCTCGCCGGCGACGCGTCGCAATAGTTCGGCCAAGAGAGCCGCCGCGCAAAGCTCCAAACGCGGAATGCTAACGGTCTTGACGGGAGCAACCTTGGTTCGCGAGGCAACGAGGGTCACCTGGGTTTTCGAGGGTTCGCTCGGGAACGGTCGCGCTAGCAGGTACACCACCGCACCATACGCGCGCGAAGACGCGTCCGCGAAACCATGCAACTCGTATCGCTCCCACCCGCGCGGGGATTGAAAGGTGCCGAACCAGCGTGGCACTCGTGCGGCGCTTAGGAGCGGTAACTCGGCGACGAGTTCGGACCACGTCTGGTTGAGCTCGTCCGGGAGCGGAGCGTCCCAATCCGCACCCCCCAACCATAACTCCTGCAGCAATATTTTTGCTTTGATCACTGCCGGTGCCGCCCAGCCCAGCGGGTCGTACAAGCGCGCGATCACCGATAGCACCGCTCTCTTCGTAACCGACGGAGCGGAGTCTGGGACGACGGTGAACCCGAAGGAGTCGGAGTCCGGACTCCAATCCACCCCCAACACGGGATGGTGCTGTTGGGCAGCCCCCGTGAGGTCCACCGCCGCCGACTTCTGGCTATCCGCCAACACCAGAGGGGTGTTGGCTGCCCACTTTCCCAACCTGAAGCCCCCACGCCCTAGGAGGCGTGTGAGCTCGTCACGGCAGGTTATTGTTTCTTCCACCCCGTCAGCGCCGAAGAGAACGTCATCCACGTAAAAATTCGAGCGCATTATCGCTCGCGCGCGAGGGAAGTGCGCTCCCTCGTCCTCGGCGAGCCGCAATAAGACGCGCTGAGCCAGGTATGGGGCGCAGGCCGTTCCGTATGTGACGGTGGTGAGCCGGAATTCGCGAGGCTCATGTTCGGGCCCACGCCGCCATAAAATCCGCTGCAAATCCGCGTCCTCCTCGTGCACGCGGATCTGCCGAAACATCTTCTCGATGTCGGCCTTGAGGGCGAATCGCGGGACTCGCCAGCGCAACAGTACCGAGAAGATGTCTCGCTGCAACTTCGGCCCCGTCAGTAAGTGGTCGTTGAGCGACAGTCCGTTGGAAGTGGGGCTAGAGGCGTTGAAAACAACGCGGACGCGCGGCGCTCCATCCACATTCCGCTTGACCACTGGGTGGTGTGGAAGGAACACCGCGCCATCCCGGGGTGCCTGAGGGGCCTCCTCCATATGATCGAGGGCCTCATATTCGGCCAGAAAGTCCCGGTACGCGGTCTCCAACTGACTGTCGCCCCTGAGTCGCCGCTCGACTCCACGCAGCATGGCTAGGGCACGGCCCTTTGACGAGCCGAGAGCGAGGGGTGGTTCGGTACGGAGGGGCAATCGAACCACGTATCGTCCGTCCGCCCGCCGTGAGACGGTATTGACGAAATGTTCCTCGCACCTCGACTCGTCAGGGGAGAGAACAGATTTGGGACTCGCCTCCTCGAGCTCCCAGAACAATCGCAGTTGCTGCTCCAACCTCTCCTCCGCGCGACAGTGCAGGGACGCCACGGAGGGATCGGGATCGTTCGCGGGTGTCGACGCGGCGCCCGAGACGACCCAACCGAACACGGTATTTTGCGCAATTGGCTGGCCGGGTGTTCCGCGGCGCAGGCCGGGACCGATCACATCACCGTAACGATCGGCCCCGATTAAGAGATCTACAGGGAGATCTCTTGTCGGATCAGGGTCCGCTAAAATGAGGTCCTGCAGATGCGGGTATACGCGAGTGTCGACAGTCGTCTTGGGCGCGTACCCGGTAAGTCTCCGGAGGACGAACGCGGAAAGCGGCATAGGAGCGTTCCCGCGCCCGGTCAACCGTAACACCAGATCGACCCGCGAAGTCACGCGACCCACCGGCGCGTCCCCCGCACCAGTCACGGTGATAGCCGCGGGCCGCTTAGGAAGGCGGAGGGCCTGGACGAGGGATTCGGAGACGAAGGTCGCCTCCGATCCCTGGTCCAACAGGGCTCTCACCGGCCTTACCCCCCCGTCGCGTGTCTCTACCCATACTAGAGCGGTCGCGAGCAGTACGGCCCTGCTCCCGCTCCAGCGTGCGACGCAGTTGTGGACCACGGACGAAGCGGAGATATTCGTCGCTGTTTCCCGCCCGGGTTCTACCGCGGTTGACTCTGGCCCGCCACCAACCCCGGAATCCGGGTGAATCAGGGTGTGGTGCGAGCCGTTGCAAACGGAGCAGCGCGACGCGGAGGGACACGATGTCGCGGGGTGTCCCGAACGGAGGCAGTTGAAGCAGCAACCGCGCGCCCTAACAAAATCCCGGCGCAGGTTGATCGCCATGCCCCTGAACGCAGGGCACCGGAACAGCGGGTGGTTGTCGCCGCACTTGCGGCAACGGCTCGCCGTCGTCGTCGTCGCCATCGCGTGGGAGCGTACCGGTGGTGGAGGTCGGGCCGGCCTACGCTCCGCGGAGGTAGCCGAGGGCTCCGGAGCCATCCTAAGCTCCGCGAAGGACCCGGCCCGATACTCCAGGAATTCGTCGAGAGAGGCATACGTGGGTGGATCCACGGCGGCGCGGATTTCGTGGACCCACGCCTCCCTCGACTTCGGGTCGAGTTTTTCCACCGTTAGGTGGACCAGCAGGTCGTCCCAATGGTCCACCGGCCGCCCCAAGTTTCGCAGCTGGGCCAACGCCTCGTTAGTGCGACGACGCAGCAAGGCGAGACCGCTGCCGTCGCGATCGCGGGTGAGCGGCGCAAGGGTCAGGAAGCTCGACAGGAGCGCACTGACGACCAGTCGCTTCCGGTCATACCTCCTGACCAAGGCCGCCCACGCGATGCCGAAGTTCGCCGCTGTCACGGAGTAGTGAGCAATCTCGGACGCTGCTTCTCCCTCTAAAGCACCCTTGAGGTACTGCAGTCGCTGGACGTCGTGAAGAGTCCGGTTCTTCACGACCAGCGACTCAAACTGGTCCGAGAAGCTCGGCCACTCCGTGTAGCAGCCGGCGAACCTCGGCAACGGGAGTCGCGGTAGCTGCGCCACGGGCGCGCTACAGGAGTCGGGCTCCCTGGTTTGGCTCGCGTCGGCCAGCGCCGACGCTCCGCTCCTAAATGAAGCGATCAGTTCAACGAAGAAATCACTCGCCTGTTCGAATTCTGCTTCGGCCCGCTCGAAGTACCCCTGTTTGAAGTAGTCGCGGGTTTCCCGTTCTTCGGCAGTGGCCTTCAGTTCCAACTGGAGGTGGAGGCGTCGGCACGCGTCCCACTCGGTCCGCAGGCGGCGAAGGCGTTCTTCGGCGGCGGCTTCGGTGAATTTCGCCTTTCCCAGGCGCTTGAAGTTGGGCAGGATCCGGCAAAGGCCCCCGATGGTGAGCTCTTGCTCCTTGATGATTTGCTCCATGTTTACCAGCAGTGTTATAGGCACTCGTACGCGTCGATCGACTGCGTGATCGACGCTGTTGATGGAGATGTTTTATCTCTCCTGTGTCGTCTCCGGAATCCGGCTCGAAGGACCAGAAATGTTGCGCACGGCACAAAATTAAAACGCCGGAATTCGGGAGGAGACGACACGCGATTTATTGTTTTGGACTCCACCGTCCTTTGATTTACAAGCTTTTGGAGCACGGCTCCGTTCGGCGTATGCAGTGTAGCACGGCTACGAAAGAACTATAAAAACTGAAGCACGGCTTCGTATAGGCGCAAGGGGCGCTAAATCCAACTTGTCTGTAAGCGATAACGATACTTGGAGAATCTCGGAGAATTTTCGCCGTTATCACATTTGCGGCAGTATATATAGACACCTGGCCGATGCTCAAGGTGACGCATCGTCAGGTGTCGAAAGCCGGTCATTGCCTCCTAAGGCAAAAACGCTGCATGTATACATTCGGCCGAGGCGAGCGTTTGACGGTCGGGCCAACGCACGTCGATCGTGTTATTGTCTTGCCGCCTCGCCGTTTATTCGACAAAAACGGCGAGACGGCGTACATCGAAAGTCGAGCGTGCGTTGACCCGCGGTCCGCGATTCGGCCGAAACACATGTGTTGCGAATGAATTTGAAGCTAACTCGATTGTTTCGTATGCATTTGAAGCTAAATAATGTATTTCGCATATATTTGATGCTAATTCATGTGTTTCGAATGAATTTGAAGCTAAATCATTTGTTCCGTATGCATTTGAAGGTAAATTATGTATTTGGCATAGATTTGAAGCTAAATATTGTGTTTCGCATGAATTCGAAGCTGAATCATGTGTTTCGCATGAGCTTTAAGCTAAATCGTTTGTATCGCATGAATATGAAGCTATAGCATGTGTCTCGCATGAGCTTGATGCTAATTCATGTGTTTCGCAGCAATTTGAGGATAAATCGTTTGTTTCGTATGCATTTGAAGATAAATCATGTATTACGCATAAATTTGAAGCTGAATTATGTGTTTCGCACGAATTCGAAGCTACATCATGTGTTACGCATGAATTTTATGCTAAATTGTTTGTTTCGAATGTATTTGAAGATAAATCATGTATTACGCATAGATTTGAAGCTCGTTTGTGTTTAATTTTGACTCATTACAGGATTAATGGATTTCATTCAAACACGTTAAACATAATAACCGATCTCCTTTACGGGTATTACAAAATGTGACACCTCGCTTAGTCTTTCTCCTGGCCATTACTCTACCATGTTTTGTTACATTTTTATCATAACATAATTAACAATATTTTCGTACTTCAGAGCCTTTTCCCTGTTTTCTTTGGAGTTTGTGTTGTTGTTTTTTAGACCGTCTTTCACACACACTCTCGGACTGGCATTTTGACGCTTAGGGTTAAAGAAAATTTTTGTCTGCACAGGACCAAGTACTGTAATGAACTGGTTTGTCGTAAAAGTAATACCGGCCACGAATCCATTTCAATAAAATCTTATCTAGCGGGTCAAACGGTAAAGAGAACAAAACAGACTTGGCGTCTAACGTGTTGAATGAATGCTTATAAGGATCACGTTCTTAACGTAAACTATCTTCTGCTGCGATAAGAAACATTGGCTCTACAATCTCAGCGATTTTAAGCGGCGCGCGTGGCCTGGCGGGGACTTCCTTAAAAATCAGCGTGGCGCTCAAATTGTTAACCGACAACTACGGGCATAGCCCGTAGTACGCTGATCGGGCCAAAAGTGAATATTACGGGCATAGCCCGTAGTACGATGATCGGGCCAAATATAAATATTAGCGGCGGCGCCCTTTTAAAATTATAAATATTTGATAAGTAATTACAACCTGATGCAATAATTGTGGTAGATGCAAGTACTACAAAAAGTTTTTTTATACGAAAATCAGTAATACAAAATTTAATAATCTGCAATAGTGTGATACAATTCGAAACATTCTGGTAGATGTAAGGGAACTTTGCACTTCTTACACTCCCACGTTGTTTCTATACGTTTTTTATTTTTTTGGCAAACCCTACAAGGCTTTGACGGCCTTAATTTTGATGCTGCTGGGTCAATATGTTTTGAAAAATGAGCCCAATGCTTCGAGTGCAGTCTTTCTGGCATATCTCCGGAAGATAATTGTCCTCGTTCTCTATAATTCGGTTTTGGCATATTCTTCAATAGTGATTCGGCTATGTTGATCCTATAGTCAACGTAACATTGCTTCCACCCGTTATTTATTTCGTTGCATAAAATGTAGGAATTCAAAAGACCAGCAGATAAAAAAATTTTTTTTACTTCCTTTCATGTATTTCCTCACTACTGGAAAGCTTGCTAATATTTGGTCTTGGAGATCAATTCCATTCATTCCCTTGTTGTACTCTGTAATACAATGTGGTTTTGGAGTACGATTGGATCCTTGTGTAGTCATTTCGATGAGTCAGCCTTTTATGACGGGTTAAATTGCCTATAAGATAAGCGCCCCTTCAATTTCATGAGCGATTCATCAATAGCATTGTCTTCTTTCATTATATATACTTCTTTAAAGTTTTTGTCCAAAAAATTGATCACAGGTTTAATCTTGCTCAATTTATCTGTATTGACAAACAGATTATTGTTTGCGAAATGCAAACACCTTGTAATTTGCAGATATCTTTTCAAAGTCATTTCATCGGCGTTTCAATAACAGCCCTCTTCGACCAATTCATTTGTTTTCTTGGTTTTTTTACCTGTGCCGTTATTATGGACAATGCAGAATATCTTTTGATTTCGTTAGAATCTACAGGAAACCAAGTGTCGTCGATTTCTCCTGTTCTGCATGGATTCTCTCGTATTTGATCTGCATACCGGTTAGTTTCGGTTACAATATTTTGCCAGAATATGTCATCAAATAAATATTAGATTAAATATATCTAATTCTGTTCTACTTCCTCCTAAGTCAGAGTAAGGCTGCCTCTCTTAGGCTAGCAGTCATCGTATAGTCTCAGATTTTTGGACTATTTCTTATTCCTCTCCAAAGCCAGGGCTCTGGTAGTTGATCGTCGTCAGAAGTATCATCAATATCTAATCGCATGCATTTTCTTCGAACAGAACATATATTGTCACTACTGTCACTTTCGTTAGCAAAATTATTAGCACAATTCTCACTGCTCTCATCACGAAATCTTCTTCTTGAAAACATCTTGTGGGGATGCTTCTCTAGAATTTATGAAGATAAATTTCGATGTGCGAATGTGATCAAGCATGAATTTTAAGCTCATTCATGTGTTTCGAATATATTTGAAGCTTACTCGCTTGTTTCGTATGCATTTGAAGCTAAATCATGTATTTCGCATAGATTTGAAGCTACATTATGTGTTTCGCATGAAATCGAACCTGAATCATTAGTTTCGCACGAATTTAGAGCTAAATCGTTTGTTTCGTTTGCATTTAAAGCTAAATCATTATTTCGCATAGATTTGAAGCTATATATTGTTTTTCGTATGAAATCGAAACTGGAACATGCGTTTCGCATGAATTTTAAGCTAAATTGTTTGTTTCGCGTGAATATGAACCTATATCATATGTCTCGAATGAATTTGAAGCTAATTCATGTGTTTTGCATGATTTCGAAGCTTAGTCATGTGTTTCGCATGAATATGAAGCTCAGTCACGTGTTTCGCATTGATTTTAAGCTAAATCATGTATTTCGTATATATATGAAGCTAAATATTGTGTTTGGCATGAATTGGAAGCTGAGTCATGTGTTTCGCACGAATTTGATTCTAATTCATGTGTTTCGCATGAGTATGAAGCTATAGCATGTGTCTCGCACGAATTTGATTCTAATTCATGTGTTTCGAATCAATTTAAAGCTAAATCATTTGTTTCGTATGCATTTGAAGATAAATCATGTATTACGCATAGATTTGGAGCCGAATTATGTGTTTCGCACGAATTCGAAGCTAAATCATGTGTTTCGCATGAAATTTAAGCTAAACCGTTTGTTTCGTATGAGTATGAAGCTATAGCATGTGTCTCGCATGAACTTGATTCTAATTCATGTGTTTCGAATCAATTTAAAGCTAAATCATTTGTTTCGTATGCATTTGAAGATAAATCATGTATTACGCATAGATTTGGAGCTGAATTATGTGTTTCGCACGAATTCGAAGCTAAATCATGTGTTTCGCATGAAATTTAAGCTAAACCGTTTGTTTCGTATGTATTTGAAGCTATATCATGTGCCTCGCATGAATTTGAAGCTAATTAATGTGTTTCGAATGAATTTGAAGCTAACTCGATTGTTTCGTATGTATTTGAAGCTAAATCATGTGTCCCGCATGAACTTGAAGCTCAGTCACGCGTTTCGCATGAATACGAAGCTAAATCGTTTGTTTCGTATGCATTTGAAGCTAAATCATGTGTCTCGCCTGAATGTGAAGCGAATTCACGTGTTTCGAATGTATTTGAAGCTTACTCGCTTGTTTCGTAAGCATTTGAAGCTAAATCATGTATTTCGCATAGATTTGAAGCTACATTATGTGTTTCGCATGAAATCGAACCTAATCATTTGTTTCGCACGAATATAGAGCTAAATCGTTTGTTTCGTATGCATTTGAAGCTAAATCATTATTTCGCATAGATTTGAAGCTATATATTGTGTTTCGTATGAATTCGAAACTGGAACATGCGTTACGCATGAATTTTAAGCTAAAGCGTTTGTTTCGCGTGAATATGAACCTATATCATATGTCTCGCATGAATTTGAAGCTAATTCATGTGTTTCGAATGAATTTGAAGCTAAATCGTTTGCTTCGTATGCAGTTGAAGTTAAATCATGTATTTCGCATGAATTTGAAGCTAAAGTCATATGTTTTGCATGTAATCGAAGCCGAATCTTTTGATTCGCACGAATTTAGAGCTTAAATCGTTTGTTCCGTATGCAGTTGAAGGTAAATCATGTATTTCGCATAGATCTGAAGCTAAATATTGTGTTTCGCATGAATTCGAATCTGAATCATGTTTCGCATGAACTTGAAGCTAAATCGTTTGTTTCGCATGAATATGAAGCTATAGCATGAGTCTCGCATGTACTTGATGCTAATTCATGTGTTTCGAATCAATTTGAAGCTAAATCGTTTGTTTCGTATGCATTTGAAGATAAGTCATGTATTACGCATAGATTTGAAGCTGAATTATGTTTTTCGCATGAATTCGAAGCTAAATCATGTGTTATGCATGAATTTTAAGCTAAATCGTTTGTTTCGAATGTATTTGAAGATAAATCATGTATTACGCATAGATTTGAAGCTGAATCATGTGTTTCGCATGAGTTTGAAGCTGATTCATGTGTTTCGCATGAATTCGAAGCTAAATCAAGTGTTTCGCATGAATTTGAAACTAAATCACGTGTCTCGCATGACTTCGAAGCTAAATCATGTATTTCGCACTGATTTGAAGCTAATTCATGTGTTTCGAATGAATTTGAAGCTAACTCGTTTTTTTCGTATGCATTTGATGCTAAATCATGTGTTTCGCATGATCTCGAAGCTTAATTATGTGTTTCGCATGAATTTGAATCTCAGTCACGTGTAACGCATGAATTTGAAGCTAAATCACGTGTTTCGAATGAATTTGAAGCCAAATCGTTTGTTTCGTATGCAGTTGAAGGTACATCATGTATTTCGCATAGATTTTAAGCTAAATAATGTGTTTAGCATAAATTCGATGCTAAATCATGTGTCTCGCATGAATTTGAAGCAAAATCATGTGTTTCGCATGCATTTGAAGCAAAATCACGTATTTCGCATAGATTTGAAGCTCAATATTGGGTCTCACATGAATTTGAAGCTAATACATGTGTTTCGATTGAATTTAAAGCTTAATCGTTTGTTCCGTATGCATTTGAAGCTAAATCATGTATTTCGCATAGATGTGAAGCTAAATATTGTGTTTCGCATGAATTCGAAGCTGAATCATGTGTTTCGCATCAACTTTAAACTAAATCGTTTATTTCGCATGAATATGAAGCTATAGCATGTGTCTCGCATGAATTTGATGCTAATTCATTTGTTTCGAATCAATTTGAAGCTGACTCGTTTGTTTCGTATGCATTTGAAGCAGAATCATGTGTGACGCACGAATTTGAAGATCAGTCACGAGTAACGCATGAATTTGAAGCTAAATCATTCGTATCGTATGCATTTGAAGCTAAATCTTGTGTCCCGCATGAAATCGAAGCTTAATCACGTGTTTCGCATGAATTTGAATCTCAGTCACGTGTAACGCATGAATTTGAAGCTAAATCACGTGTTTCGAATGAATTTGAAGCCAAATCGTTTGTTTCGTATGCAGTTGAAGGTACATCATGTATTTCGCATAGATTTGAAGCTAAATAATGCGTATCGCATGAATTCGAAGCTAGATCATGTGTTTCGCATGAATTTTAAGCTAAAGCGTTTGTTTCGTATGCATTTGAAGCTAAATCGTTTATTTCGCGTGAATATGAACTAATATCATATGTCTCGCACGAATTGGAACTAATTCATGTGTTTCGCATGAATTCGAAACTAAATCATGTGTTTCGCATAAATTTTAAGATAAATCGTTTGATTCGCATGAATATGAAGCTATAGCATGTGTCTCGCATGAACTTGATGCTAATTCATGTGTTTCGCAACAATTTGAGGCTAAATCGTTTGTTTCGTATGCATTTGAAGATACATCATGTATTACGCATAAATTTGAAGCTGAATTATGTGTTTCGCACGATTTCGAAGCTAAATCATGTGTTACGCATGAATTTTAAGCTAAATTGTTTGTTTCGAATGCTTTTGAAGATAAATCATGTATTACGCATAGATTTGAATCTCAGTCACGTGTTACGCATGAATTTGAAGCTAAATCACGTGTTTCGAATGAATTTGAAGCCAAATCGTTTGTTTCGTATGCAGTTTAAGGTACATCATGTATTTTGCATAGATTTTAAGCTAAATAATGTGTTTAGCATGAATTCGATGCTAAATCATGTGTCTCGCATGAATTTGAAGCAAAATCATGTGTTTCGTATGCATTTGAAGCAAAATCATGTTTTTCGCATAGATTTGAAGCTAAATAATGCGTATCGCATGAATTCGAAGCTAAGTCATGTGTTTCGCATGAATTTTAAGCTAAAGCGTTTGTTTCGTATGCATTTGAAGCTAAATCGTTTGTTTCGCGTGAATATGAACTAATATCATATGCCTCGCATGAATTGGAACTAATTCATTTGTTTCGAATCGATTTGAAGCTGACTCGTTTGTTTCGTATGCATTTGAAGCAGAATCATGTGTGACGCACGAATTTGAAGATCAGTCACGTGTAACGCATGAATTTGAAGCTAAATCATTCGTATCGTATGCATTTGAAGCTAAATCGTTTATTTCGCGTGAATATGAACTAATATCATATGTCTCGCATGAATTGGATCTAATTCATGTGTTTCGCATGAATTCGAAACTAAATCATGTGTTTCGCATAAATTTTAAGATAAATCGTTTGATTCGCATGAATATGAAGCTATAGCATGTGTCTCGCATGAACTTGATGCTAATTCATGTGTTTCGCAACAATTTGAGGCTAAATCGTTTGTTTCGTATGCATTTGAAGATAAATCATGTATTACACATAAATTTGAAGCTGAATTATGTGTTTCGCACGATTTCGAAGCTAAATCATGTGTTACGCATGAATTTTAACCTAAATTGTTTGTTTCGAATGCTTTTGAAGATAAATCATGTATTACGCATAGATTTGAAGCTGAATCATGTGTTTCTCATGAATTTTCAGCTAAAGCGTTTGTTTCGTATGCATTTGAAGCTAAATCGTTTGTTTCGCGTGAATATGAACCTATATCATATGTCTCGCATGAATTGGAACTATTTCATGAGTTTCGCATGAATTCGAAACTAAATCATGTGTTTCGCATAAATTTTAAGATAAATCGTTTGATTCGCATGAATTTGAAGCTATATCATGTGTCTAGCATCAATATGAAGCTTAATCATGTGTTTCGAATGAATTTGAAGCTAACTCGATTGTTTCGTATGCATTTGAAGCTAAATCATGTATTTCGCATATATTTGATGCTAATTCATGTGTTTCAAATGAATTTGAAGCTAACTCGTTTGTTTCGTATGCATTTGATGCTAAATCATGTGTTTCGCATGAATTCGAAGCTTAATCAGGTGTTTCGCATGAATTTGAATCTCAGTCACGTGTTACACATGAATTTGAAGCTAAATCACGTGTTTCGAATGAATTTGAAGCCAAATCGTTTGTTTCGTATGCAGTTAAAGGTACATCATGTATTTCGCATAGATTTTAAGCTAAATAATGTGTTTAGCATGAATTTGATGCTAAATCATGTGTCTCGCATGAATTTGAAGCAAAATCATGTGTTTCGTATGCATTTGAAGCAAAAACATGTTTTTCGCATAGATTTGAAGCTAAATAATGCGTATCGCATGAATTCGAAGCTAAATCATGTGTTTCGCATGAATTTTAAGCTAAAGCGTTTGCTTCGTATGCATTTGAAGCTAAATCGTTTATTTCGCGTGAATATGAACCAATATCATATGTCTCGTATGAATTGGAACTAATTCATTTGTTTCGAATCGATTTGAAGCTGACTCGTTTGTTTCGTATGCATTTGAAGCAGAATCATGTGTGACGCACGAATTTGAAGATCAGTCACGAGTAACGCATGAATTTGAAGCTAAATCATTCGTATCGTATGCATTTGAAGCTAAATCTTGTGTCTCGCATGAATTTGAAGCAAAATCATGTGTTTCGTATGCATTTGAATCTAAATCACGTCTCTCGCATGAATTCGAAGCTAAATCATGTTTTTCGCATGAATTTTAAGCTAAACCGTTTGTTTCGCTTGAATTTGAAGCTAAATCATGTGTTTCGCATGAATTCGAAGCTTAATCACGTGTTTCGCATGAATTTTAATCTCAGTCACGTGTTACGCATGAATTTGAAGCTAAATCACGTGTTTCGAATGAATTTGAAGCCAAATCGTTTGTTTCGTATGCAGTTGAAGGTACATCATGTATTTCGCATAGATTTTAAGCTAAATAATGTGTTCCGCACGATTTCGAAGCTAAATCATGTGTTACGCATGAATTTTAAGCTAAATTGTTTGTTTCGAATGCTTTTGAAGATAAATCATGTATTACGCATAGATTTGAAGCTGAATCATGTGTTTCTCATGAATTTTAAGCTAAAGCGTTTGTTTCGTATGCATTTGAAGCTAAATCGTTTGTTTCGCGTGAATATGAACCTATATCATATGTCTCGCATGAATTGGAACTAATTCATGAGTTTCGCACGAATTCGAAACTAAATCATGTGTTTCGCATAAATTTTAAGATAAATTGTTTGATTCGCATGAATTTGAAGCTATATCATGTGTCTAGCATCAATATGAAGCTTAATCATGTGTTTCGAATGAATTTGAAGCTAACTCGATTGTTTCGTATGCATTTGAAGCTAAATCATTTATTTCGCATATATTTGATGCTAATTCATGTGTTTCGAATGAATTTGAAGCTAACTCGTTTGTTTCGTATGCATTTGATGCTAAATCATGTGTTTCGCATGAATTCGAAGCTTAATCACGTGTTTCGCACGAATTTGAATCTCAGTCACGTGTTACGCATGAATTTGAAGCTAAATCACGTGTTTCGAATGAATTTGAAGCCAAATCGTTTGTTTCGTATGCAGTTGAAGGTACATCATGTATTTCGCATAGATTTTAAGCTAAATAATGTGTTTAGCATGAATTCGATGCTAAATCATGTGTCTCGCATGAATTTGAAGCAAAATCATGTGTTTCGTATGCATTTGAAGCAAAATCATGTTTTTCGCATAGATTTGAAGCTAAATAATGCGTATCGCATGAATTCGAAGCTAAATCATGTGTTTCGCATGAATTTTAAGCTAAAGCGTTTGTTTCGTATGCATTTGAAGCTAAATCGTTTATTTCGCGTGAATATGAACTAATATCATATGTCTCGCATGAATTGGAACTAATTCATGTGTTTCGCATGAATTCGAAACTAAATCATGTGTTTCGCATGAATTTTAAGATAAATCGTATGATTCGCATGAATTTGAAGCTATATAATGTGTTTAGCATCAATATGAAGCTTAATCATTTGTTTCGAATGAATTTGAAGCTAACTCGATTGTTTCGTATGCATTTGAAGCTAAATTATGTATTTCGCATTGATTTGAACCTAATTGATGTGTTTCGAATGAATTTGAAGCTAACTCGTTTGTTTCGTATGCATTTGATGCTAAATCATGTGTTTCGCATGAATTCGAAGCTTAATCACGTGTTTCGCATGAATTTGAATCTCAGTCACGTGTTACGCATGAATTTGAAGCTAAATCACGTGTTTCGAATGAATTTGAAGCCAAATCGTTTGTTTCGTATGCAGTTTAAGGTACATCATGTATTTTGCATAGATTTTAAGCTAAATAATGTGTTTAGCATGAATTCGATGCTAAATCATGTGTCTCGCATGAATTTGAAGCAAAATCATGTGTTTCGTATGCATTTGAAGCAAAATCATGTTTTTCGCATAGATTTGAAGCTAAATAATGCGTATCGCATGAATTCGAAGCTAAGTCATGTGTTTCGCATGAATTTTAAGCTAAAGCGTTTGTTTCGTATGCATTTGAAGCAAAATCGTTTGTTTCGCGTGAATATGAACTAATATCATATGCCTCGCATGAATTGGAACTAATTCATTTGTTTCGAATCGATTTGAAGCTGACTCGTTTGTTTCGTATGCATTTGAAGCAGAATCATGTGTGACGCACGAATTTGAAGATCAGTCACGTGTAACGCATGAATTTGAAGCTAAATCATTCGTATCGTATGCATTTGAAGCTAAATCGTTTATTTCGCGTGAATATGAACTAATATCATATGTCTCGCATGAATTGGATCTAATTCATGTGTTTCGCATGAATTCGAAACTAAATCATGTGTTTCGCATAAATTTTAAGATAAATCGTTTGATTCGCATGAATATGAAGCTATAGCATGTGTCTCGCATGAACTTGATGCTAATTCATGTGTTTCGCAACAATTTGAGGCTAAATCGTTTGTTTCGTATGCATTTGAAGATAAATCATGTATTACACATAAATTTGAAGCTGAATTATGTGTTTCGCACGATTTCGAAGCTAAATCATGTGTTACGCATGAATTTTAACCTAAATTGTTTGTTTCGAATGCTTTTGAAGATAAATCATGTATTACGCATAGATTTGAAGCTGAATCATGTGTTTCTCATGAATTTTCAGCTAAAGCGTTTGTTTCGTATGCATTTGAAGCTAAATCGTTTGTTTCGCGTGAATATGAACCTATATCATATGTCTCGCATGAATTGGAACTAATTCATGAGTTTCGCATGAATTCGAAACTAAATCATGTGTTTCGCATAAATTTTAAGATAAATCGTTTGATTCGCATGAATTTGAAGCTATATCATGTGTCTAGCATCAATATGAAGCTTAATCATGTGTTTCGAATGAATTTGGAGCTAACTCGATTGTTTCGTATGCATTTGAAGCTAAATCATGTATTTCGCATATATTTGATGCTAATTCATGTGTTTCAAATGAATTTGAAGCTAACTCGTTTGTTTCGTATGCATTTGATGCTAAATCATGTGTTTCGCATGAATTCGAAGCTTAATCAGGTGTTTCGCATGAATTTGAATCTCAGTCACGTGTTACACATGAATTTGAAGCTAAATCACGTGTTTCGAATGAATTTGAAGCCAAATCGTTTGTTTCGTATGCAGTTAAAGGTACATCATGTATTTCGCATAGATTTTAAGCTAAATAATGTGTTAGCATGAATTTGATGCTAAATCATGTGTCTCGCATGAATTTGAAGCAAAATCATGTGTTTCGTATGCATTTGAAGCAAAAACATGTTTTTCGCATAGATTTGAAGCTAAATAATGCGTATCGCATGAATTCGAAGCTAAATCATGTGATTCGCATGAATTTTAAGCTAATGCGTTTGCTTCGTATGCATTTGAAGCTAAATCGTTTATTTCGCGTGAATATGAACCAATATCATATGTCTCGTATGAATTGGAACTAATTCATTTGTTTCGAATCGATTTGAAGCTGACTCGTTTGTTTCGTATGCATTTGAAGCAGAATCATGTGTGACGCACGAATTTGAAGATCAGTCACGAGTAACGCATGAATTTGAAGCTAAATCGTTCGTATCGTATGCATTTGAAGCTAAATCTTGTGTCTCGCATGAATTTGAAGCAAAATCATGTGTTTCGTATGCATTTGAATCTAAATCACGTCTCTCGCATGAATTCGAAGCTAAATCATGTTTTTCGCATGAATTTTAAGCTAAACCGTTTGTTTCGCTTGAATTTGACGCTAAATCATGTGTTTCGCATGAATTCGAAGCTTAATCACGTGTTTCGCATGAATTTGAATCTCAGTCACGTGTTACGCATGAATTTGAAGCTAAATCACGTGTTTCGAATGAATTTGAAGCCAAATCGTTTGTTTCGTATGCATTTGAAGCTAAATCATGTATTTCGCATTGATTTGAAGCTAATTCATGTGTTTCGAATGAATTTGAAGCTAACTCGTTTGTTTCGTATGCATTTGATGCTAAATCATGTGTTTCGCATGAATTCGTAGCTTAATCATGTGTTTCGCATGAATTTGAATCTCAGTCACGTGTTATGCATGAATTTGAAGCTAAATCACGTGTTTCGAATGAAATTGAAGCCAAATCGTTTGTTTCGTATGCAGTTGAAGGTACATCATGTATTTCGCATAGATTTTAAGCTAAATAATTCGTTTAGCATGAATTCGATGCTAAATCATGTGTCTCGCATGAATTTGAAGCAAAATCATGTGATTCGTATGCATTTGAAACAAAATCATGTTTTTCGCATAGATTTGAAGCTCAATATTGGGTCTCACATGAATTTGAAGCTAATACATGTGTTTCGATTGAATTTAAAGCTTAATCGTTTGTTCCGTATGCATTTAAAGCTAAATCATGTATTTCGCATAGATGTGAAGCTAAATATTGTGTTTCGCATGAATTCGAAGCTGAATCATGTGTTTCGCATCAACTTTAAACTAAATCTTTTATTTCGCATGAATATGAAGCTATAGCATGTGTCTCGCATGAATTTGATGCTAATTCATTTGTTTCGAATCAGTTTGAAGCTGACTCGTTTGTTTCGTATGCATTTGAAGCAGAATCATGTGTGACGCACGAATTTGAAGATCAGTCACGAGTAACGCATGAATTTGAAGCTAAATCGTTCGTATCGTATGCATTTGAAGCTAAATCTTGTGTCTCGCATGAATTTGAAGCAAAATCATGTGTTTCGTATGCATTTGAATCTAAATCACGTCTCTCGCATGAATTCGAAGCTAAATCATGTTTTTCGCATGAATTTTAAGCTAAACCGTTTGTTTCGCTTGAATTTGAAGCTAAATCATGTGTTTCGCATGAATTCGAAGCTTAATCACGTGTTTCGCATGAATTTGAAGCCAAATCGTTTGTTTCGTATGCATTTGAAGCTAAATCATGTATTTCGCATTGATTTGAAGCTAATTCATGTGTTTCGAATGAATTTGAAGCTAACTCGTTTGTTTCGTATGCATTTGATGTTAAATCATGTGTTTCGCATGAATTCGTAGCTTAATCATGTGTTTCGCATGAATTTGAATCTCAGTCACGTGTTACGCATGAATTTGAAGCTAAATCACGTGTTTCGAATGAATTTGAAGCCAAATCGTTTGTTTCGTATGCAGTTGAAGGTACATCATGTATTTCGCATAGATTTTAAGCTAAATAATTCGTTTAGCATGAATTCGATGCTAAATCATGTGTCTCGCATGAATTTGAAGCAAAATCATGTGTTTCGTATGCATTTGAAGCAAAATCATGTTTTTCGCATAGATTTGAAGCTAAATAATGTGTATCGCATGAATTCGAAGCTAAATCATGTGTTTTGCATGAATTTTAAGCTAAAGCGTTTGTTTCGTACGCATTTGCAGCTAAATCGTTTGTTTCGCGTGAATATGAACCTATATCATATGTCTTGCATGAATTGGAACTAATTCATGTGTTTAGCATGAATTCGAAACTAAATCATGTGTTTCGCATAAATTTTAAGATAAATCGTTTGATTCGCATGAATTTGAAGCTATATCATGTGTCTAGCATCAATATGAAGCTTAATCATGTGTTTCGAATGAATTTGAAGCTAACTCGATTGTTTCGTATGCATTTGAAGCTAAATCATGTATTTCGCATATATTTGATGCTAATTCATGTGTTTCGAATGAATTTGAAGCTAAATCGTTTGTTCCGTATGCAGTTGAAGGTAAATTATGTATTTTGCATAGATTTGAAGCTAAATATTGTGTTTCGCATGAATTCGAAGCTGAATCATGTGTTTCGCATGAGCTTTAAGCTAAATCGTTTGTATCGCATGAATATGAAGTTGTAGCATGTGTCTCGCATGAACTTGATGCTATTTCATGTGGTTCGCAGCAATTTGAGGCTAAATCGTTTGTTTCGTATGCATTTGAAGATAAATCATGTATTACGCATAAATTTGAAGCTGAATTATGTGTTTCTCACGATTTCGAAGCTAAATCATGTGTTACGCATGAATTGTAAGCTAAATTGTTTGTTGCGAATGCATTTGAAGATAAATCATGTATTACGCATAGATTTGAAGCTAAATCATGTGTTTCGCATGAATTTTAAGCTAAAGCGTTTGTTTCGTATGCATTTGAAGCTAAATCGTTTGTTTCGCGTGAATATGAACCTATATCATATGTCTCGCATGAATTGGAACTAATTCATGAGTTTCGCATGAATTTGAAACTAAAACATGTGTTTCGCATAAATTTTAAGATAAATCGTTTGATTCGCATGAATTTGAAGCTATATCATGTGTCTAGCATCAATATGAAGCTTAATCATGTGTTTCGAATGAATTTGAAGCTAACTCGATTGTTTCGTATGCATTTGAAGCTAAATCATGTATTTCGCATATATTTGATGCTAATTCATGTGTTTCGAATGAATTTGAAGCTAACTCGTTTGTTTCGTATGCATTTGATGCTAAATCATGTGTTTCGCATGAATTCGAAGCTTAATCACGTGTTTCGCATGAATTTGAATCTCAGTCACGTGTTACGCATGAATTTGAAGCTAAATCACGTGTTTCGAATGAATTTGAAGCCAAATCGTTTGTTTCGTATGCAGTTGAAGGTACATTATGTATTTCGCATAGATTTTAAGCTAAATAATGTGTTTAGCATGAATTCGATGCTAAATCATGTGTCTCGCATGAATTTGAAGCAAAATCATGTGTTTCGTATGCATTTGAAGCAAAGTCATGTTTTTCGCATAGATTTGAAGCTAAATAATGTGTATCGCATGAATTGAAGCTAAATCATGTGTTTTGCATGAATTTTAAGCTAAAGCGTTTGTTTCGTATGCATTTGAAGCCAAATCGTTTATTTCGCGTGAATATGAACCTATATCATATGTCTCGCATGAATTGGAACTAATTCATGTGTTTCGCATGAATTCGAAACTAAATCATGTGTTTCGCATGAATTTTAAGATAAATCGTATGATTCGCATGAATTTGAAACTATATCATGTGTCTAGCATCAATATGAAGCTTAATCATTTGTTTCGAATGAATTTGAAGCTAACTCGATTGTTTCGTATGCATTTGAAGCTAAATCATGTATTTCGCATTGATTTGAAGCTAATTCATGTGTTTCGAATGAATTTGAAGCTAACTCGTTTGTTTCGTATGCATTTGATGCTAAATCATGTGTTTCGCATGAATTCGAAGCTTCATCATGTGTTTCGAATGAATTTGAAGCTAAATCGTTTGTTCCGTATGCAGTTGAAGGTAAATTATGTATTTTGCATAGATTTGAAGCTAAATAATGTGTATCGCATGAATTCGAAGCTAAATCATGTGTTTTGCATGAATTTTAAGCTAAAGCGTTTGTTTCGTATGCATTTGCAGCTAAATCGTTTGTTTCGCGTGAATATGAACCTATATCATATGTCTTGCATGAATTGGAACTAATTCATGTGTTTCGCATGAATTCGAAACTAAATCATGTGTTTCGCATGAATTTTAAGATAAATCCTTTGATTCGCATGAATTTGAAGCTATATCATGTGTCTAGCATCAATATGAAACTTAATCATTCGTTTCGAATGAATTTGAAGCTAACTCGATTGTTTCGTATGCATTTGAAGCTAAATCATGTATTTCGCATATATTTGATGCTAATTCATGTGTTTCGAATGAATTTGAAGCTAACTCGTTTGTTTCGTATGCATTTGATGCTAAATCATGTGTTTCGCATGAACTCGAAGCTTAATCATGTGTTTCGCATGAATTTGAATCTCAGTCACGTGTAACGCATGAATTTGAAGCTAAATCACGTGTTTCGAATGAATTTGAAGCCAAATCGTTTGTTTCGTATGCAGTTGAAGGTTACATCATGTATTTCGCATAGATTTTAAGCTAAATAATGTGTTTAGCATAAATTCGATGCTAAATCATGTGTCTCGCATGAATTTGAAGCAAAATCATGTGTTTCGTATGCATTTGAAGCAAAATCACGTATTTCGCATAGATTTGAAGCTCAATATTGGGTCTCACATGAATTTGAAGCTAATACATGTGTTTCGATTGAATTTAAAGCTTAATCGTTTGTTCCGTATGCATTTGAAGCTAAATCATGTATTTCGCATAGATGTGAAGCTAAATATTGTGTTTCGCATGAATTCGAAGCTGAATCATGTGTTTCGCATCAACTTTAAACTAAATCTTTTATTTCGCATGAATATGAAGCTATAGCATGTGTCTCGCATGAATTTGATGCTAATTCATTTGTTTCGAATCAATTTGAAGCTGACTCGTTTGTTTCGTATGCATTTGAAGCAGAATCATGTGTGACGCACGAATTTGAAGATCAGTCACGAGTAACGCATGAATTTGAAGCTAAATCGTTCGTATCGTATGCATTTGAAGCTAAATCTTGTGTCTCGCATGAATTTGAAGCAAAATCATGTGTTTCGTATGCATTTGAATCTAAATCACGTCTCTCGCATGAATTCGAAGCTAAATCATGTTTTTCACATGAATTTTAAGCTAAACCGTTTGTTTCGCTTGAATTTGAAGCTAAATCATGTGTTTCGCATGAATTCGAAGCTTAATCACGTGTTTCGCATGAATTTGAATCTCAGTCACGTGTTACGCATGAATTTGAAGCTAAATCACGTGTTTCGAATGAATTTGAAGCCAAATCGTTTGTTTCGTATGCATTTGAAGCTAAATCATGTATTTCGCATTGATTTGAAGCTAATTCATGTGTTTCGAATGAATTTGAAGCTAACTCGTTTGTTTCGTATGCATTTGATGCTAAATCATGTGTTTCGCATGAATTCGAAGCTTAATCATGTGTTTCGCATGAATTTGAATCTCAGTCACGTGTTACGCAAGAATTTGAAGCTAAATCACGTGTTTCGAATGAATTTGAAGCCAAATCGTTTGTTTCGTATGCAGTTGAAGGTACATCATGTATTTCGCATAGATTTTAAGGTAAATAATGTGTTTAGCATGATTTCGATGCTAAATCATGGGTCTCGCATGAATTTGAAGCAAAATCATGTGTTTCGTATGCATTTGAATCTAAATCACGTGTCTCGCATGAATTCGAATCTAAATCATGTTTTTCGCATGAATTTTAAGCTAAACCGTTTGTTTCGCTTGAATTTGAAGCTAAATCATGTGTTTCGCATGAATTCGAAGCTTAATCACGTGTTTCGCATGAATTTGAATCTCAGTCACGTGTTACGCATGAATTTGAAGCTAAATCACGTGTTTCGAATGAATTTGAAGCCAAATCGTTTGTTTCGTATGCAGTTGAAGGTACATCATGTATTTCGCATAGATTTTAAGCTAAATAATTCGTTTAGCATGAATTCGATGCTAAATCATGTGTCTCGCATGAATTTGAAGCAAAATCATGTGTTTCGTATGCATTTGAAGCAAAATCATGTTTTTCGCATAGATTTGAAGCTAAATAATGTGTATCGCATGAATTGAAGCTAAATCATGTGTTTTGCATGAATTTTAAGCTAAAGCGTTTGTTTCGTATGCATTTGAAGCTAAATCGTTTATTTCGCGTGAATATGAACCTATATCATATGTCTCGCATGAATTGGAACTAATTCATGTGTTTCGCATGAATTCGAAACTAAATCATGTGTTTCGCATGAATTTTAAGATAAATCGTATGATTCGCATGAATTTGAAGCTATATCATGTGTCTAGCATCAATATGAAGCTTAATTATTTGTTTCGAATGAATTTGAAGCTAACTCGATTGTTTCGTATGCATTTGAAGCTAAATCATGTATTTCGCATTGATTTGAAGCTAATTCATGTGTTTCGAATGAATTTGAAGCTAACTCGTTTGTTTCGTATGCATTTGATGCTAAATCATGTGTTTCGCATGAATTCGAAGCTTAATCATGTGTTTCGCATGAATTTTAAGCTAAATTGTTTGTTTCGAATGCATTTGAAGATAAATCATGTATTACGCATAGATTTGAAGCTAAATCATGTGTTTCGCATGAATTTTAAGCTAAAGCGTTTGTTTCGTATGCATTTGAAGCTAAATCGTTTATTTCGCGTGAATATGAACTAATATCATATGTCTCGCATGAATTGGAACTAATTCATGTGTTTCGCATGAATTCGAAACTAAATCATGTGTTTCGCATAAATTTTAAGATAAATCGTTTGATTCGCATGAATTTGAAGCTATATCATGTGTCTAGCATCAATATGAAGCTTAATCATGTGTTTCGAATGATTTTGAAGCTAACTCGATTGTTTCGTATGCATTTGAAGCTATATCATGTGTCTACCATCAATATGAAGCTTAATCATTTGTTTCGAATGAATTTGAAGCTAACTCGATTGTTTCGTATGCATTTGAAGCTAAATCATGTATTTCGCATTGATGTGAAGCTAATTCATGTGTTTCGAATGAATTTGAAGCTAACTCGTTTGTTTCGTATGCATTTGATGCTAAATCATGTGTTTCGCATGAATTCGAAGCTTAATCATGTGTTTCGCATGAATTTGAATCTCAGTCACGTGTTACGCATGAATTTGAATCTCAGTCACGTGTTACGCATGAATTTGAAGCTAAATCACGTGTTTCGAATGAATTTGAAGCCAAATCGTTTGTTTCGTATGCATTTGAAGGTACATTATGTATTTCACATAGATTTTAAGCTAAATAATGCGTATCGCATGAATTCGAAGCTAAATCATGTGTTTCGCATGAATTTTATGCTAAAGCGTTTGTTTCGTATGCATTTGAAGCTAAATCGTTTATTTCGCGTGAATATGAACTAATATCATATGTCTCGCATGAATTGGAACTATTTCACGTGTTTCGCATGAATTTGAATCTCAGTCACGTGTTACGCATGAATTTGAAGCTAAATCACGTGTTTCGAATGAATTTGAAGCCAAATCGTTTGTTTCGTATGCAGTTGAAGGTACATCATGTATTTCGCATAGATTTTAAGCTAAATAATGTGTTTAGCATGAATTCGATGCTAAATCATGTGTCTCGCATGAATTTGAAGCAAAATCATGTGTTTCGTATGCATTTGAAGCAAAATCATGTTTTTCGCATAGATTTGAAGCTAAAAAATGTGTATCGCATGAATTGAAGCTAAATCATGTGTTTTGCATGAATTTTAAGCTAAAGCGTTTGTTTCGTATGCATTTGAAGCTAAATCGTTTATTTCGCGTGAATATGAACCTATATCATATGTCTCGCATGAATTGGAACTAATTCATGTGTTTCGCATGAATTCGAAACTAAATCATGTGTTTCGCATGAATTTTAAGATAAATCGTATGATTCGCATGAATTTGAAGCTATATCATGTGTCTAGCATCAATATGAAGCTTAATCATGTGTTTCGAATGAATTTGAAGCTAACTCGATTGTTTCGTATGCATTTGAAGCTAAATCATGTATTTCGCATATATTTGATGCTAATTCATGTGTTTCGGATGAATTTGAAGCTAAATCGTTTGTTCCGTATGCAGTTGAAGGTAAATTATGTATTTTGCATAGATTTGAAGCTAAATATTGTGTTTCGCATGAATTCGAAGCTGAATCATGTGTTTCGCATGAGCTTTAAGGTAAATCGTTTGTATCGCATGAATATGAAGCTGTAGCATGTGTCTCGCATGAACTTGATGCTATTTCATGTGTTTCGCTGCAATTGGAGGCTAAATCGTTTGTTTCGTATGCATTTGAAGATAAATCTTGTATTACGCATAAATTTGAAGCTGAATTATGTGTTTCGCACGATTTCGAAGCTAAATCATGTGTTACGCATGAATTTTAAGCTAAATTGTTTGTTTCGAATGCATTTGAAGATAAATCATGTATTACGCATAGATTTGAAGCTATATCATGTGTTTCGCATGAATTTTAAGCTAAAGCGTTTGTTTCGTATGCATTTGAAGCTAAATCGTTTGTTTCGCGTGAATATGATCCTATATCATATGTCTCGCATGAATTGGAACTAATTCATGAGTTTCGCATGAATTCGAAACTAAACCATGTGTTTCGCATAAATTTTAAGATAAATCGTTTGATTCGCATGAATTTGAAGCTATATCATGTGTCTAGCAACAATATGAAGCTTAATCATGTGTTTCGAATGAATTTGAAGCTAACTCGATTGTTTCGTATGCATTTGAAGCTAAATCATGTATTTCGCATATATTTGATGCTAATTCATGTGTTTCGAATGAATTTGAAGCTAACTCGTTTGTTTCGTATGCATTTGATGCTAAATCATGTGTTTCGCATGAATTCGAAGCTTAATCACGTGTTTCGCATGAATTTGAATCTCAGTCACGTGTTACGCATGAATTTGAAGCTAAATCACGTGTTTCGAATGAATTTGAAGCCAAATCGTTTGTTTCGTATGCAGTTGAAGGTACATCATGTATTTCGCATAGATTTTGAGCTAAATAATGTGTTTACCATGAATTCGATGCTAAATCATGTGTCTCGCATGAATTTGAAGCAAAATCATGTGTTTCGTATGCATTTGAAGCAAAATCATGTTTTTCGCATAGATTTGAAGCTAAATAATGTGTATCGCATGAATTGAAGCTAAATCATGTGTTTTGCATGAATTTTAAGCTAAAGCGTTTGTTTCGTATGCATTTGAAGCTAAATCGTTTATTTCGCGTGAATATGAACCTATATCATATGTCTCGCATGAATTGGAACTAATTCATGTGTTTCGCATGAATTCGAAACTAAATCATGTGTTTCGCATGAATTTTAAGATAAATCGTATGATTCGCATGAATTTGAAGCTATATCATGTGTCTAGCATCAACATGAAGCTTAATCATTTGTTTCGAATGAATTTGAAGCTAACTCGATTGTTTCGTATGCATTTGAAGCTATATCATGTATTTCGCATTGATTTGAAGCTAATTCATGTGTTTCGAATGAATTTGAAGCTAACTCGTTTGTTTCGTATGCATTTGATGCTAAATCATGTGTTTCGCATGAATTCGAAGCTTAATCATGTGTTTCGCATGAATTTTAAGCTAAATTGTTTGTTTCGAATGCATTTGAAGATAAATCATGTATTACGCATAGATTTGAAGCTAAATCATGTGTTTTGCATGAATTTTAAGCTAAAGCGTTTGTTTCGTATGCATTTGAAGCTAAATCGTTTATTTCGCGTGAATATGAACCTATATCATATGTCTCGCATGAATTGGAACTAATTCATGTGTTTCGCATGAATTCGAAACTAAATCATGTGTTTCGCATGAATTTTAAGATAAATCGTATGATTCGCATGAATTTGAAGCTATATCATGTGTCTAGCATCAACATGAAGCTTAATCATTTGTTTCGAATGAATTTGAAGCTAACTCGATTGTTTCGTATGCATTTGAAGCTAAATCATGTATTTCGCATATATTTGATGCTAATTCATGTGTTTCGAATGAATTTGAAGCTAACTCGTTTGTTTCGTATGCATTTGATGCTAAATCATGTGTTTCGCATGAATTCGAAGCTTAATCACGTGTTTCGCATGAATTTGAATCTCAGTCACGTGTTACGCATGAATTTGAAGCTAAATCACGTGTTTCGAATGAATTTGAAGCCAAATCGTTTGTTTCGTATGCAGTTGAAGGTACATCATGTATTTCGCATAGATTTTAAGCTAAATAATGTGTTTAGCATGAATTCGATGCTAAATCATGTGTCTCGCATGAATTTGAAGCAAAATCATGTGTTTCGTATGCATTTGAAGCAAAATCATGTTTTTCGCAAAGATTTGAAGCTAAATAATGTGTATCGCATGAATTGAAGCTAAATCATGTGTTTTGCATGAATTTTAATCTAAAGCGTTTGTTTCGTATGCATTTGAAGCTAAATCGTTTATTTCGCGTGAATATGAACCTATCTCATATGTCTCGCATGAATTGGAACTAATTCATGTGTTTCGCATGAATTCGAAACTAAATCATGTGTTTCGCATGAATTTTAAGATAAATCGTATGATTCGCATGAATTTGAAGCTATATCATGTGTCTAGCATCAATATGAAGCTTAATCATTTGTTTCGAATGAATTTGAAGCTAACTCGATTGTTTCGTATGCAATTGAAGCTAAATCATGTATTTCGCATTGATTTGAAGCTAATTGATGTGTTTCGAATGAATTTGAAGCTAACTCGTTTGTTTCGTATGGATTTGATGCTAAATCATGTGTTTCGCATGAATTCGAAGCTTAATCATGTGTTCCGCATGAATTTTAAGCTAAATTGTTTGTTTCGAATGCATTTGAAGATAAATCATGTATTACGCATAGATTTGAAGCTAAATCATGTGTTTCGCATGAATTTTAAGCTAAAGCGTTTGTTTCGTATGCATTTGAAGCTAAATCGTTTATTTCGCGTGAATATGAACTAATATCATATGTCTCGCATGAATTGGAACTAATTCATGTGTTTCGCATGAATTCGAAACTAAATCATGTGTTTCGCATAAATTTTAAGATAAATCGTTTGATTCGCATGAATTTGAAGCTATATCATGTGTCTAGCATCAATATGAAGCTTAATCATGTGTTTCGAATGAATTTGAAGCTAACTCGATTGTTTCGTATGCATTTGAAGCTAAATCATGTATTTCGCATATATTTGATGCTAATTCATGTGTTTCGAATGAATTTGAAACTAAATCGTTTGTTCCGTATGCAGTTGAAGGTAAATTATGTATTTTGCATAGATTTGAAGCTAAATATTGTGTTTCGCATGAATTCGAAGCTGAATCATGTGTTTCGCATGAGCTTTAAGCTAAATCGTTTATATCGCATGAATATGAAGCTGTAGCATGTGTCTCGCATGAACTTGATGCTATTTCATGTGTTTCGCAGCAATTGGAGGCTAAATCGTTTGTTTCGTATGCATTTGAAGATAAATCATGTATTACGCATAAATTTGAAGCTGAATTATGTGTTTCGCACGATTTCGAAGCTAAATCATGTGTTACGCATGAATTTTAAGCTAAATTGTTTGTTTCGAATGCATTTGAAGATAAATCATGTATTACGCATAGATTTGAAGCTAAATCATGTGTTTCGCATGAATTTTATGCTAAAGCGTTTGTTTCGTATGCATTTGAAGCTAAATCGTTTGTTTCGCGTGAATATGAACCTATATCATATGTCTCGCATGAATTGGAACTAATTCATGAGTTTCGCATGAATTCGAAACTAAATCATGTGTTTCGCATAAATTTTAAGATAAATCGTTTGATTCGCATGAATTTGAAGCTATATCATGTGTCTAGCATCAATATGAAGCTTAATCATGTGTTTCGAATAAATTTGAAGCTAACTCGATTGTTTCGTATGCATTTGAAGCTAAATCATGTATTTCGCATATATTTGATGCTAATTCATGTGTTTCGAATGAATTTGAAGCTAAATCGTTTGTTCCGTATGCAGTTGAAGGTAAATTATGTATTTTGCATAGATTTGAAGCTAAATATTGTGTTTCGCATGAATTCGAAGCTGAATCATGTGTTTCGCATGAGCTTTAAGCTAAATCGTTTGTATCGCATGAATATGAAGCTGTAGCATGTGTCTCGCATGAACTTGATGCTATTTCATGTGTTTCGCAGCAATTGGAGGCTAAATCGTTTGTTTCGTATGCATTTGAAGATAAATCATGTATTACGCATAAATTTGAAGCTGAATTATGTGTTTCGCACGATTTCGAAGCTAAATCATGTGTTACGCATGAATTTTAAGCTAAATTGTTTGTTTCGAATGCATTTGAAGATAAATCATGTATTACGCATAGATTTGAAGCTAAATCATGTGTTTCGCATGAATTTTATGCTAAAGCGTTTGTTTCGTATGCATTTGAAGCTAAATCGTTTGTTTCGCATGAATATGAACCTATATCATATGTCTCGCATGAATTGGAACTAATTCATGAGTTTCGCATGAATTCGAAACTAAATCATGTGTTTCGCATAAATTTTAAGATAAATCGTTTGATTCGCATGAATTTGAAGCTATATCATGTGTCTAGCATCAATATGAAGCTTAATCATGTGTTTCGAATGAATTTGAAGCTAACTCGATTGTTTCGTATGCATTTGAAGCTAAATCATGTATTTCGCATATATTTGATGCTAATTCATGTGTTTCGAATGAATTTGAAGCTAACTCGTTTGTTTCGTATGCATTTGATGCTAAATCATGTGTTTCGCATGAATTCGAAGCTTAATCACGTGTTTCGCATGAATTTGAATCTCAGTCACGTGTTACGCATGAATTTGAAGCTAAATCACGTGTTTCGAATGAATTTGAAGCCAAATCGTTTGTTTCGTATGCAGTTGAAGCAAAATCATGTTTTTCGCATAGATTTGAAGCTAAAAAATGTGTGTCGCATGAATTGAAGCTAAATCATATGTTTTGCATGAATTTTAAGCTAAAGCGTTTGTTTCGTATGCATTTGAAGCTAAATCGTTTATTTCGCGTGAATATGAACCTACATCATATGTCTCGCATGAATTGGAACTAATTCATGTGTTTCGCATGAATTCGAAACTAAATCATGTGTTTCGCATGAATTTTAAGCTAAATTGTTTGTTTCGAATGCATTTGAAGATAAATCATGTATTACGCATAGATTTGAAGCTAAATCATGTGTTTTGCATGAATTTTAAGCTAAAGCGTTTGTTTCGTATGCATTTGAAGCTAAATCGTTTATTTCGCGTGAATATGAACCTATATCATATGTCTCGCATGAATTGGAACTAATTCATGTGTTTCGCATGAATTCGAAACTAAATCATGTGTTTCGCATGAATTTAAGATAAATCGTATGATTCGCATGAATTTGAAGCTATATCATGTGTCTAGCATCAACATGAAGCTTAATCATTTGTTTCGAATGAATTTGAAGCTAACTCGATTGTTTCGTATGCATTTGAAGCTAAATCATGTATTTCGCATATATTTGATGCTAATTCATGTGTTTCGAATGAATTTGAAGCTAACTCGTTTGTTTCGTATGCATTTGATGCTAAATCATGTGTTTCGCATGAATTCGAAGCTTAATCACGTGTTTCGCATGAATTTGAATCTCAGTCACGTGTTACGCATGAATTTGAAGCTAAATCACGTGTTTCGAATGAATTTGAAGCCAAATCGTTTGTTTCGTATGCAGTTGAAGGTACATCATGTATTTCGCATAGATTTTAAGCTAAATAATGTGTTTAGCATGATTCGATGCTAAATCATGTGTCTCGCATGAATTTGAAGCAAAATCATGTGTTTCGTATGCATTTGAAGCAAAATCATGTTTTTCGCATAGATTTGAAGCTAAATAATGTGTATCGCATGAATTGAAGCTAAATCATGTGTTTTGCATGAATTTTAATCTAAAGCGTTTGTTTCGTATGCATTTGAAGCTAAATCGTTTATTTCGCGTGAATATGAACCTATATCATATGTCTCGCATGAATTGGAACTAATTCATGTGTTTCGCATGAATTCGAAACTAAATCATGTGTTTCGCATGAATTTTAAGATAAATCGTATGATTCGCATGAATTTGAAGCTATATCATGTGTCTAGCATCAATATGAAGCTTAATCATTTGTTTCGAATGAATTTGAAACTAACTCGATTGTTTCGTATGCAATTGAAGCTAAATCATGTATTTCGCATTGATTTGAAGCTAATTCATGTGTTTCGAATGAATTTGAAGCTAACTCGTTTGTTTCGTATGGATTTGATGCTAAATCATGTGTTTCGCATGAATTCGAAGCTTAATCATGTGTTCCGCATGAATTTTAAGCTAAATTGTTTGTTTCGAATGCATTTGAAGATAAATCATGTATTACGCATAGATTTGAAGCTAAATCATGTGTTTCGCATGAATTTTAAGCTAAAGCGTTTGTTTCGTATGCATTTGAAGCTAAATCGTTTATTTCGCGTGAATATGAACTAATATCATATGTCTCGCATGAATTGGAACTAATTCATGTGTTTCGCATGAATTCGAAACTAAATCATGTGTTTCGCATAAATTTTAAGATAAATCGTTTGATTCGCATGAATTTGAAGCTATATCATGTGTCTAGCATCAATATGAAGCTTAATCATGTGTTTCGAATGAATTTGAAGCTAACTCGATTGTTTCGTATGCATTTGAAGCTAAATCATGTATTTCGCATATATTTGATGCTAATTCATGTGTTTCGAATGAATTTGAAGCTAAATCGTTTGTTTCGTATGCATTTGATGCTAAATCATGTGTTTCGCATGAATTCGAAGCTTAATCACGTGTTTCGCATGAATTTGAATCTCAGTCACGTGTTACGCATGAATTTGAAGCTAAATCACGTGTTTCGAATGAATTTGAAGCCAAATCGTCTGTTTCGTATGCAGTTGAAGCAAAATCATGTTTTTCGCATAGATTTGAAGCTAAAAAATGTGTGTCGCATGAATTGAAGCTAAATCATATGTTTTGCATGAATTTTAAGCTAAAGCGTTTGTTTCGTATGCATTTGAAGCTAAATCGTTTATTTCGCGTGAATATGAACCTACATCATATGTCTCGCATGAATTGGAACTAATTCATGTGTTTCGCATGAATTCGAAACTAAATCATGTGTTTCGCATGAATTTTAAGATAAATCGTATGATTCGCATGAATTTGAAGCTATATCATGTGTCTAGCATCAACATGAAGCTTAATCATTTGTTTCGAATGAATTTGAAGCTAACTCGATTGTTTCGTATGCATTTGAAGCTAAATCATGTATTTCGCATTGATTTGAAGCTAATTCATGTGTTTCGAATGAATTTGAAGCTAACTCGTTTGTTTCGTATGCATTTGATGCTAAATCATGTGTTTCGCATGAATTCGAAGCTTAATCATGTATTTCGCATGAATTTTAAGCTAAATTGTTTGTTTCGAATGCATTTGAAGATAAATCATGTATTACGCATAGATTTGAAGCTAAATCATGTGTTTTGCATGAATTTTAAGCTAAAGCGTTTGTTTCGTATGCATTTGAAGCTAAATCGTTTATTTCGCGTGAATATGAACCTATATCATATGTCTCGCATGAATTGGAACTAATTCATGTGTTTCGCATGAATTCGAAACTAAATCATGTGTTTCGCATGAATTTTAAGATAAATCGTATGATTCGCATGAATTTGAAGCTATATCATGTGTCTAGCATCAACATGAAGCTTAATCATTTGTTTCGAATGAATTTGAAGCTAACTCGATTGTTTCGTATGCATTTGAAGCTAAATCATGTATTTCGCATATATTTGATGCTAATTCATGTGTTTCGAATGAATTTGAAGCTAACTCGTTTGTTTCGTATGCATTTGATGCTAAATCATGTGTTTCGCATGAATTCGAAGCTTAATCACGTGTTTCGCATGAATTTGAATCTCAGTCACGTGTTACGCATGAATTTGAAGCTAAATCACGTGTTTCGAATGAATTTGAAGCCAAATCGTTTGTTTCGTATGCAGTTGAAGGTACATCATGTATTTCGCATAGATTTTAAGCTAAATAATGTGTTTAGCATGAATTCGATGCTAAATCATGTGTCTCGCATGAATTTGAAGCAAAATCATGTGTTTCGTATGCATTTGAAGCAAAATCATGTTTTTCGCATAGATTTGAAGCTAAATAATGTGTATCGCATGAATTGAAGCTAAATCATGTGTTTTGCATGAATTTTAATCTAAAGCGTTTGTTTCGTATGCATTTGAAGCTAAATCGTTTATTTCGCGTGAATATGAACCTATATCATATGTCTCGCATGAATTGGAACTAATTCATGTGTTTCGCATGAATTCGAAACTAAATCATGTGTTTCGCATGAATTTTAAGATAAATCGTATGATTCGCATGAATTTGAAGCTATATCATGTGTCTAGCATCAATATGAAGCTTAATCATTTGTTTCGAATGAATTTGAAGCTAACTCGATTGTTTCGTATGCAATTGAAGCTAAATCATGTATTTCGCATTGATTTGAAGCTAATTCATGTGTTTCGAATGAATTTGAAGCTAACTCGTTTGTTTCGTATGGATTTGATGCTAAATCATGTGTTTCGCATGAATTCGAAGCTTAATCATGTGTTCCGCATGAATTTTAAGCTAAATTGTTTGTTTCGAATGCATTTGAAGATAAATCATGTATTACGCATAGATTTGAAGCTAAATCATGTGTTTCGCATGAATTTTAAGCTAAAGCGTTTGTTTCGTATGCATTTGAAGCTAAATCGTTTATTTCGCGTGAATATGAACTAATATCATATGTCTCGCATGAATTGGAACTAATTCATGTGTTTCGCATGAATTCGAAACTAAATCATGTGTTTCGCATAAATTTTAAGATAAATCGTTTGATTCGCATGAATTTGAAGCTATATCATGTGTCTAGCATCAATATGAAGCTTAATCATGTGTTTCGAATGAATTTGAAGCTAACTCGATTGTTTCGTATGCATTTGAAGCTAAATCATGTATTTCGCATATATTTGATGCTAATTCATGTGTTTCGAATGAATTTGAAGCTAAATCGTTTGTTCCGTATGCAGTTGAGGTAAATTATGTATTTTGCATAGATTTGAAGCTAAATATTGTGTTTCGCATGAATTCGAAGCTGAATCATGTGTTTCGCATGAGCTTTAAGCTAAATCGTTTATATCGCATGAATATGAAGCTTTAGCATGTGTCTCGCATGAACTTGATGCTATTTCATGTGTTTCGCAGCAATTGGAGGCTAAATCGTTTGTTTCGTATGCATTTGAAGATAAATCATGTATTACGCATAAATTTGAAGCTGAATTATGTGTTTCGCACGATTTCGAAGCTAAATCATGTGTTACGCATGAATTTTAAGCTAAATTGTTTGTTTCGAATGCATTTGAAGATAAATCATTTATTACGCATAGATTTGAAGCTAAATCATGTGTTTCGCATGAATTTTATGCTAAAGCGTTTGTTTCGTATGCATTTGAAGCTAAATCGTTTGTTTCGCGTGAATATGAACCTATATCATATGTCTCGCATGAATTGGAACTAATTCATGAGTTTCGCATGAATTCGAAACTAAATCATGTGTTTCGCATAAATTTTAAGATAAATCGTTTGATTCGCATGAATTTGAAGCTATATCATGTGTCTAGCATCAATATGAAGCTTAATCATGTGTTTCGAATAAATTTGAAGCTAACTCGATTGTTTCGTATGCATTTGAAGCTAAATCATGTATTTCGCATATATTTGATGCTAATTCATGTGTTTCGAATGAATTTGAAGCTAAATCGTTTGTTCCGTATGCAGTTGAAGGTAAATTATGTATTTTGCATAGATTTGAAGCTAAATATTGTGTTTCGCATGAATTCGAAGCTGAATCATGTGTTTCGCATGAGCTTTAAGCTAAATCGTTTGTATCGCATGAATATGAAGCTGTAGCATGTGTCTCGCATGAACTTGATGCTATTTCATGTGTTTCGCAGCAATTGGAGGCTAAATCGTTTGTTTCGTATGCATTTGAAGATAAATCATGTATTACGCATAAATTTGAAGCTGAATTATGTGTTTCGCACGATTTCGAA